>NC_037669.1:191538266-191550076 GCF_003255815.1 Theropithecus gelada
GGTGAAACCCCGTCTCTATTAAGAAATACAAAAAACTAGCCGGGCGAGGTGGCGGGCGCCTGTAGTCCCAGCTACTCGGGAGGCTGAGGCCGGAGAATGGCGTGAACCCGGGAGGCGGAGCTTGCAGTGAGCTGAGATCCGGCCACTGCACTCCAGCCTGGGCGACAGAGCGAGACTCCGTCTCAAAAAAAAAAAAAAAAAAAAGAATTACAAATGCCTATGCACCTAAGAACAGATCTCCCAAATCCACAAAGCAACAACTGACAGAATTGAAAGGAGAAATAGAGAATTCAACAATTACAGTTGAAGATTTCAATACCCTACTCTCGATAGTTGATGGAACAGAATATTAGCAAGGATGCAGAAGACTTAATACAATCAAGCAACTTAACCTAACTGACATATACGGAATACTCTACCTAATGATTGCAAAATACACATTCTGCACATTGAAGAACACACGGAACATCCATTCCCTGAGACAGACTACACACTAGGCCACAAAACAAGTCACAATGAATTTACAATGTTCGAGGCCAGGGACAGTGGCTCATGCCTGTCATCTAGCACTATGGGAGGCTGAGGCAGGTAGATCACTTGGATCAGGAGTTCGAGACCAACCTGGCCGACATAGTGAAACCCCGTATCTACTAAACAAATACAAAAATTCGCCAGGCGTGGTGGCATGTACCTGTAGTCCCAGCTACTTGGGAGGCTGAGGCTGTAGAATCGCTTGAACCCAGGAAGCGGAGGTTGCAGTGGGCCAAGATCACGCCACTGCACTCCAGCCTGGATAACAGAGTGAGACTCTGTCTCAAGAAAAAAAAAATTAAATAACTTATCAATTCTTTGAAAAAATTTTTCAGAAAAGGAACACTTTCCAACTCACTCTATGCGTCAAAAGAGAGCACAAGAAAACTGTAATTTTTAAGCTCTATCTATCAACATAAAAAGAATTACATAGAATAGCTAAGTGAAGATATGTCCCAGGAGTGCATGGCTGGTATAACATCTGAAATTAATGTAATACCCACAGACAACTGTCATATGTAAATTGTGAGAGACTGAATCCTTTCCTCCAAAGGTTGCGAACAAGGCAAGGATGTCTGCTATTGCCACTTCTATTCCACACTGTCCTGGAGGTTCTAGCTAGTGGAATAAGGCAAAAAATAAAAGGAATTAACTAAGCAATTAATTAATTAAAAGCGTCAGATTGGAAAGGAAGACGCAAACTGTCTTTATTTACAGATGACATAATCCTGTATGTTAAAAATCTCAATGAATCCACACAGAAAAAGGAGTTTAACAAGATTTCAGAACATAAAATCAATCACACTTCTATATACTAGCAACAAAACAATCAAAAATGAAATAAAAAAAAAATCCATTCCTGGCCAGGCACAGTGGCTCACATCTGTAATCCCAGCACTTTGGGAGGCCAAGGTGGGTAGATTACCTGAAGTCAGGAGTTCAAGATCAGCCTGGCCAACATGGTGAAACCCTGTCTCTACTAAAAATACAAAAAAGTTAGCCAGGAGTGGTGGTGGGCGCCTGTAATCCCAGCTACTCAGGAGGCTGAGGCAGGAGAATCGCTTGAACCCGGGAGACGGAGGTTGCAGTGAGTGGAGATCACACCACTGCACTCCAGCTTGGGCCACAGAGAGAGACTCCGTCTCAAAAAAAAGCCATTCCTAAAATAATAAAATACTTAGGAATAAACTTAATAAAAGGAGCACAAGACTCACATACTAACAATTGCAAAACACTGCTGAGAAAACTAAAGATCTAAATAGACGGAGAGACATTTCATGTTCATGAATTGGAAGCCTCAATATTGTCAAGATGGGAATTCTTCCCAGACTGATCTATAAATTACTATCAAAATCCCAGCAGACTTTTTGGTAGAAATTGACGAATTGATCCTAACATGTATATGGAAATGCAAAAACTTAGAAAAGCCCAAACAATTTTGCATAATAACAAAGTTGGAAAATTCATACTACTTGATCTTAAAAATAACTACAAAGCCACAGAAATCCAGATGGTGTGATACTGACTCAAGGAAAGGCATATAGATCAATGCAATAAAATTGGGAATTCAGAAATAAATCCTCACATTTATAGTCAACTGATTTTCAACAAAAATGTGAAGGTAATTACTATTATTTGTCACTATTGTAATTCAATGGGTAAAGGATAGTCAATTAGACATACAAATGCAAAAAAATTAATAAAAGAAAAGAACTTAGACCTTTATCTCACATCATACATAAAAATTAACTCAAAATGGATCATAGATCTAAATGTAATCGCTAAAACTACAAAACTTCTAGGAAAAAAATGTTGGAGAAAATCTTTCTGACCTTGGGTTAGGCAAAGAATTCTTAGATAATGACACAAAAAGTCCTATGCATACAAGAAAAAAATTGATAAATTGAACTTCCACATTAAAAATTTTGTGCATAAAAATAAATCAATATTAAAATGAAGATAAGCCACAGACTGGGAGAAAAATATTTGTAAATCAATATATCTTATAAAGAACTTGCATCCAGATTATATAAAGAATGCTTGCAACTCAGTAATAAGAAGACACCCCAATTAATATATATCTATAAAAACAACCCAATTAATATATCTATTCAGATATTTCACCAAAGATTGCAAAGGGCTAACAAGAACATGAAAAGATGCTTCACTTGACTAGTATTTAAGAAAATGCAAATTAAATGAGATACCTTTATACACCCACTAGAATGGCTATAATAAAAAGACTGACAATAGCAAGTGTTAGAGAGGATGTGGAAAAACTGGAGCCCTCATGCGTCCCAGAAGTGAATATAAATGGGTAAAAGCACTTGAGAAAACGGGCAGTTTCTTACAAAGTTAAACATAAATTTCCCATATGACCCAGCAATTCTACTCCTAGGAATTTACCCAATAAGCATGAAAATAGATGTTCACACAAAGATGATGTTCATAACAGCATTATTCATAATAGCTCCAAACTGAGACTGGTCCAAACGTCCATCAACTAACAAATATACATGAACAACACGTGGGATAGCCACACAATGGAACACTTGTAACAAATTTAAAAGAATAAATGATGGATACATGCTACAACACGGATGAACCTCAAGAACAACATTATGCTAAGTAAAGAACCCAGGTGGAAAAGATTATATATTGTATGATTCCATTTATATGACATTTCCAGAAAGGGCAAATTCACAGAACCAAAAAGCGGATCCGTGATTGCCCAGGGCTAGGGTAGGAGCAGAGATGAACTTCAAACAAGCACAGGAAACATTTGGAGGAATGGAAAGTTTCTAAATCCGAATTGTGGTCATGGTTACATACGTCTCTAAATTTACTAAAACCACAGAATTGTGCATTTACAATGGATGAATGCTGCGGTATACAAACTGTACCTCAACAAAGCTGTTTTTTTTTTTTTTAAAAGGACAGTGTACATAAAAATTCTCTTTAAACCATAAAACACAGCAGCTGTTATTACAAGGGCTGTTGACGTTCAATGCTATGGTGCCAGGCCTGACGTGAAGTACTATGGAGGGCCACTGAGAACCCTCCAGTGATAAAGCTGGCTACAGCTCTCATAAACGTTCTCTTAAATGAATTCCTATAAAGTGCTTAGAACAATGCCTGGGTCTTAGTAAGCCTTGTGTATTAGCAGCTATTATTATTACAGTCATACTCAATGCCATTGTTATTACCAGCAAGACATGCCTGCCTTGAAGTGCTCTGAGAAGGTGGCCTGGCTTCCCCAGGGGTGGCCGCCATGGACTCCTTCCTGAGAGTCGCTCAGGTGCCTAGGACTGTTCCAGTCAGAAGCTCCACGAGAAGTGGCCGCAGTTCTTCCACTGGACACAGCCTCTTTCATCTTTAAAAAAATAAAAGGCATCTTTTTTCTATGTGTTCCTTTGTTCCTGGAACCATCTAGATCCCTGGGGAGAGGCCCACCCGTGGTTTGTTGTAAATGAAAGGGATTCATGAATGAAAAGCTTTTGTGCCCTGGTCCCTTCACTCTGGCAGTTCCCCTACTGCCCACCCCGGGAGCTCCATTCATACAGCTCTCAGGAACAGCTCCGAGGGCCCGGGCAGTGCCGTGCTGGGAATGTTCTTCTTGTACCCCAGCTGGAGCCCCTTCCAGCAGGCTCACCCCTCTGGCTGGCAGGAGGTCAGCACCGCCGGCCACACCTGCCACGGTCTAGACACAGTCTTGTTGCATTCAAGTATCCAGTGAGTTCCAGTGAGCCTGAGCCTCGTCAGGACCTCCAAGCCACAGTCCCTCTTTCTCTTCACTGCCTCAGTCTCCCTGCCTGGCACTGCCATTCCCTCCAGGCTAGCTCGAGGTTGCAGCCTGCTTGCCCAGGTCACCTGCCACTGCCAGTCTTCAAGGCCCCTCAATGCTGGCCTCTTCAACCACCCAGGAAGCAGCCAAGCCCTGGAGGACAGCGCCACCCAACAGAACCCTGTGCCTGACGGAAACGCTCCACATCTGCACTGTCTGACAGAGTAGCTGCTGGTCACATGTGGCCACTGAGCACTTGGAATACGGCTAGTGTGACTGAGGAGCTGAATTTTTAATTTTCTTTACTTTTAATTAATTAAACAAAAATGGCCGCATGTGGCTAGCATCTGTCCTATGGGACAACAGAGTTCTGCCAACTGAAAGTGGCCTTGCCATCCTGCAGGGTGCGGCAGGAAGCAGGGCAAGATGCTCCTTAACCCGGTGGCACTCGCCCTGCCCTATTCCCCACAGCCTACAGGGTCCTGCTCCCTCCCTATCCCTGCCAGCATCACTACTGGGCCAACAACCTCAACGTGTACAAATAGTACCCATGGGGCAATAGGTGTGTGCCCACTGAGAGCTGAGACTGCTCTTGCAGTCAATCTTTCAGCAACAGATCTCAGGGGAAAAAACATCACATAGGCAGGGTAGGCGGAGAAAGAGACCAGAGATGAGTCAGGCCGGCGATGAAAACCTAGGGAGGGAGAAAGGAGGCCTCTGCCTTCTCTTTTTAAATCTGAAGAGAGAAACTGCCTGGAATTTTAACCTGCTTGGGATGCAAACTCAGGGGACCCAACGGTGTAAATGCAAATAGATGAAACAGTTACCGAGGGTAAGAAAAAGAAGATGGCTGAAAATGGCTTTGTACACATTAAAATGCCAAAGTAATAAGGAATATTGGATGGGACAAGACTAAACTGGCTATCAGTGTCGGCTAAACAAGTCATTAATTGTCACTTCATTAAAAAAAAAAAAGTAGCACATTTGAGGACAGACAGAACAGTTAGCAGGAGGAAAAATCTTTTACATTGGGACTCGCATGTCCTTTTAAAAACCCGGTGCTGTCAATTACGTCAGCGCATAACCACCCTGGAGAGAAAAAAATCAATATGCACTGAGGCAATTATCTTCTGCACTTCTTGGTACTGAATTGGCAATGAGTTTTCATGGCTCAATTAGCTTGTAACTTAAAACGATAGCAGCTAGTCTCCATTTTCCTCTGGGATATTTATTTAAAACAAAAATGTGGCCCGGCATGGTGGCTCACGCCTGTGATCCCAGCACTTTGGGAGGCCAAGGTGGGTGGATCACCTGAGATCAGGAGTTTGAGACCATCCTGGCCAACATGGTGAAACCCTGTCTCTACTAAAAATACAAAAATTAGTCGGGCATGGTGGTGCACACCTGTAGTCCCAGCTACTTGGGACGCTGAGGCAGAAGAGTCGACTGAACCTGGGAGGCGGAGGTTGCAGTGAGCCGAGATCGTGCCACTGCACTCCAGCCTGGGCAACAGAGTGAGACTTGGTCTCAAAAACAAAAAAAAAACAAAAACAAACAAACAAAAAGCTATGTTATTTCAAAGTGTCTTCGAAGGACAGACTGAGAACCATATATTAGTGGCATTACAGTGAAATGTTATTCTGATAAGTATCCTCGGGAAATAATATTAAGAAACAATATGTACCTAAAGATGTTCACAAGCGTCATAGTGTGGCATTATAAAATGGCAAAAATTGAAACAATCTAAACAAATTAAAGTCCTATAAAAAAGACAACTATATATCCCCTCCGCTCAGGATCACAATTCTCTGCTCCAACAAAGCTGCCTGGTCAAGTACCAATGACCTTCACATTGCAAATCTAGTCCTCATCCTACTGACCTGTCATCGGCGCTTGACACAACCGGTCAAAGCCTCTCTCCAGAGACACCGTCCACTTAGTCCCACGCACTCCCCTCTAGGCCAGCAGCTTATGGAAAAGCGAACCAGAGGCTTCCCTCCCAAGGCTCAGGAACAGCTCTACTGGCCTCACCCACCAGTTAACTTCTGCACAAGCTGCAGAGAGAAGCTGACTTCAGCCACGCCTGGCTCACAGGCTCATCGGGCCTCACCCTCAGCTTTCCCTACCCATGAAATCGGACTAGCAGACGATTTCACAACAGAAGAGAATCCAATAACCACTCAACTGAGGCTTGGGGATATCGCGTCTATCAGGTTTACTCAATTCTGTCTGGCTTGGGTTATAAAAATGAAGGTGCATTTCCTGACTGTGGAACAACTACTGACACAAACATCTCCGAAGTATGCTTGGGAAGGAAGGGACGCAAAGTCAGAGAGCAATAATTGGCACGGATGATTCACAGCAAGGATGAGTAACTCGGAGGAGGAAGGCGAGTCAAAGAGAAGACTCGTGCAAAGTCGAACTTCTCTTCCCACTCCCCCTGAGTTTCAAAAAAGAGTCAGTCAGGAACAAGTTGTCCAGACGCTTCATCCCGGAAGGCCAGGGGCCTGAAGAAACAGTTCTAGGCCACGCTATTTCCACACTAAGAAAAGGCTCTTGGGTACAAATAGCCAAGGCCCTGGGAGTCAGGGGAGCTGGGATGTAAAAACTTCCCAGCCGAAGCCACAGTAACAAAATCAATAATAGCAAACCCTTACATAGTACTTATTCCGTGTAAGGTATCATCTAAGTACCTATATTAATTCAATTAATTTTCACAAACTGATAGTATTATTTTCAACTAGTAAGCGGCAGAGCTGCATTCAAACCCAGGCAGTGTTTTTTCAGTGCTCATAACTATTATGCAACACACAACACAACCTTCAACTATGAACACGTCTATCACCAGAGAACCGTTCTACAGCGTTCACAGGTCATGGCACCCACCGTTCTTCACAGCCACTTCAATGAAAGTGACTCTTTCATCCCAGAGAGCAAAGGATCCCTCCCCTCACCACCGAGAACACTGATGGCTTCGAGAAATGCAGGTTCTCCCACAGGAACGCAAAAACCAATGCTCAAGTTAATAAGTAAATATCGGGAGGCATTTTGCCAGGAACACTGGAAAGAACAAACCTCTGTAATAATCAGCTGATAGAGACTTGCTGCTTAGAAACACATTTTGATCAACTGCATTACCAGGGAGTGAAATGAATCCGCAAACGGAATGAAGGGCTAGGATATGTGGGTACTACGGCTGGGCCCAGGGAGTCAACATAGGATAGGAATGAGCGTGGCCCACAGGAGAGGCCCTGCTGGCAGGGCTAGAAAAGGAGTCCAGACCCAACAAGCAGAGTCCGTTTCCCTGGTCACTGGCTCGGGGTTCCCATCATCGCCTTGGGAAAGAGGAACTACTAAAGCGCCTCCAAACCTCCTTTGCGGTTGCGCATACCCACACACAAAAAAAATCTTTTTGCAACCTTTGTAAAGGCCTAGAGCTAAGGAGTCGCATTGGGGTTATCATCTATCTGCTCCCACCAGGATTCCAGGTACCCCCAAAGATGGCTGTCCTGACAAAACTCAGGCTGCAGAGATCCCCCAGCCTCGCAGAACACTTGCGTTGGGCCTTAGATAAGTCCCTTCCCTTCCCTGGGTCCCAGGTGTCCACTGAAAATGAGAGCATTAGACTTACGAGCCATGATGGCGTTTCCCCAACTGCTGTTTGAGAAACAATGGTCTGTAAGTCATTTAGGATAATGTAGAAAGCAGCATTCCATGTCAGGTTAAGTTGGAACCTGCTGGTTAGTCAGAGCTAAACGGACTTCGTAACTGCAATTCTTCTCAAAATCTCCAGCGTGATAGTGCACACTGTGACCCTCAAAGATGGGGATCTGTGTGTTTCCACAGGAGCGTGGCTCCTGATCTGGCGCTCTGGAAAGTTGTGAACCAGCGTGGCTCCTGATCTGGAGCTCTGGAAAGCCGCGAAGCAGCGTGGCTCCTGATCTGGAGCTCTGGAAAGCCGGGAAGCAGCGTGGCTCCTGATCTGGAGCTCTGGAAAGTCGTGAAGCAGCGTGGCTCCTGATCTGGAGCTCTGGAAAGCCGCGAAGCAGCGTGGCTCCTGATCTGGAGCTCTGGAAAGCCGGGAAGCAGCGTGGCTCCTGATCTGGAAAGCTGTGAAGCAGCATGGTTCCTGGAGTTCTGGAAAGCCGTGAAGCTGCGTGGTTCCTGATCTGGCGCTCTGGAAAGCCGTGAAGCAGCGTGGCTCCAGATTTCATGCTCTGGAAAGCCAGGAAGCAGCGTGGTTCCTGATCTGGAAAGCCGTGAAGCAGTGTGGGGAAGAGCCCAGGAGCTGCAGCCATTCTGCCTGGGCTTGAACTCCAGCTCTAATCAGCCAGCTGGGTGACCCCGGTCATGTTACTTGAGCTGCTTCTTTATCTGTAAAATGGGATAAACGACTGTTCCCACTCCAAGGGTGGATCACATGAGATAATTCATCCAAGCGCACAGTGGGTTCACTGGTAATAGTGGTGGTGGAAACAATGGTACTGGAATTCCATTACTCCTCTGGAATCAAGCCTGGAAAATGCTCCCCCCAGTACTTACTAAGAGATGTGCAATAGGATGTAGCATTGCCTTTCATAACCAACTTGGTTCCTCCCAGGCAAGGGCTTTGGCGACCAGAGTTCACTGACCTACAATCGGCTGACTCACATGAACACCCTCACGGCCAGTGCGGGGCAGGAATCTAGGACTATACGGCAACAGCTGCAAACCTGGAAACGTCTGTCTCAATTAGGCGGGAAGAGGGTGCCAAACAGGTCTACTGTGGCTCCGTCAGTTACTTGTTAGTTTAATGATGGCAGTCACTCAGTAGAAAGAGCTGTGGGCCACAAGAAGGAAGGCTGGGCTCTGGCCTGTGGTCCGACAGGAGCTCGCGGGTCCGCTGGCTCCGTGCTCTACCGTGAACAACCCCTCAGGTCTCAGTCTCCCCACCAGCAAAGTTTAGGAGTGAAGAAAATCAAGTTCTCAACTGGAGATGTACATTGAAGTTACACAGGGTGATTTTCTTGAAATAACCCTGTCCCAGTCCAACCCCAGACCTACGGAGTCAAACATCTTTATTTTTACTATATATAAATTTTATCTCGATTAAAAAAAAAAAAAAATCTCTGAGTGCTGGAATCCAGGCAAAGTATTTGAGAAAGCTCTCTCGGTAATTCTGATCCATCCTCTTGTTCAGAGTCACTGGCCTGGATAACCACAAACACTTCTCCCAGAATCTTCTAAGAAGTCACTGGACTTCAAGTTCCTCTGTGAAGAGAGTGTCTAACCCACTGCCTTTTAAATCAGTAGCTAGACAAGGCCAGGATTTCCCTAGGGTGCATGTGAGGAAGGGCCCTTGGTCCCAGGAAAGAGGTGCTGTCTCTCTCCGGGGGTCCCCAGCACACACTTTTAACCCTTCTGCTTCTGGCACAGCTGCCTGTGTCTCTGGGGATCCATTTCAACCTCTGCCTTTAAGTCATCCCAACGTATTCTCAAACCTGTGCCAACAAAAGCAAGACTCAGACGCTCCTCTCACATTCTATACTCACTTTATCCAAGTCCTATTTTGAGGCTATTCCTTGTTGATGATCCCATTTCTGTCGCTCTGGACTCAGAAACTGTACTGGAGCCTCAGGTTTCTCTGACAAGGCTTGGGTTCACTCCAGTGGCTTTTCACGCTTTTGGCCATGCCAGATAAACACCCATGCTGGCTGGTCCCTCTAGACCCAACTCCCAGCTGGGCTGATGCACACATTTCAGGGACCATCTAAATTTCACAGGACCTGAGTGCCCAAGGGATAAAGGCATTATAACCTGAGGCCTAGAAGGACCCAAACCCATGCTATTCTGATTAATTCCAAGTTTGGGACTTAGCTACTTCTCTGCTCCTCCCCTCCATCCGCACAGGAAACCGAGAGCTAACTGACAACCAAGAGTGGACAGGGCTGGGCGTGGTGGCTCACGCCTGTAATCCCAGCACTTTGGGAGGCCAAGGTGGGCAGATCATGAGGTCAGAAATTCAAGACCAGCCTGACCAACATGGAGAAACCCCGTCTCTATTAAAAATACAAAAATTAGCCGGGCGTTGTGGTGTGCACCTGTAATCCCAGCTCCTCAGGAGGCTGAGGCAGGAGAATTGCTTGAACCTGGGAGGTGGAGGTTGCAGTGAACTGAGATCGTGCCACTGCACTCCCGCCTGGGCGACAGAGCGAGACTCTATCTCAGAAAAAAGACTAGACAAGGACTGACCGAGGCCAACTTCAGACTTGGTCTCTGGAGCACTGAACCCCCACATTGCTCAGTGTAGTCAGAACAAAGGACTGTAGAGCCTCTCCCCCAGTCACACAGAAACAAAAGATATCAACATGGAGAACTAATCCCAAAACACACAATGGAATAGGGCAGAGATTTCAATATTATCTTAAAGAGACCGACTAGGTCCCTGGCCAAAAAAATAAAAATAAAAAAACTGACAGTAACCTGACAGAATAATTAGCAAATCTAAAAATGTGTCAATCCAAAGATGAACAGAACCTCAAAACCACATGCTGTCCAATATTAGCCAGTGGAGAGGAGATTGGCCATAAGCTTTAGAACATTCTGGTTCCTCTACCCACCATCCTTCCTCAGCTTTCGCTGCCACATATAAAGACTGCCATGTCTACCAGCAGCCCCAGAAGGTGGAAATCTGGGACTCCTAATAATACTTACTGACTTGGGGTCCACAAACCCAAGTTAAGAGGATATCTTGAGACTATCCAATGCATATAGCTTCCAGTCTTCTGTATCCAGAGATACCCACCCAGGTCATCTTGGAAGAAGAATTATTTTAGATAAATTCAGAGAAGATAGTGGGTTGTAACTATTCTTAAGGACAAGAGTAGTTTGTTTCTCTGTTAACACACTACAATTCACAACGTAGAAATCACGAGATAATTTTTTAAAATAATCTTGGAATAAAGAAGGCTTTTCTAGATGTCACACAAAATCTAAAAGTCACAAGATAGGTCTGACAACACAAATTTAAAAAAGAAATTTTGTACAGATGGGCTCTCACTATGTTGTCCAGGCTGGTCTCGACTCCTGGCCTCAAGCAATCCTACTGCCTTGGCCTCCCAAAGTGCTGGAATTACAGGTGTGAGCCACCACACCTGCCCACAACACAAATTTTTTAAAAATCTTCATAGAAAAAAAAAGTTAAGCCGGGCGCGGTGGCTCAAGCCTGTAATCCCAGCACTTTGGGAGGCTGAGACGGGCGGATCACGAGGTCAGCAGATCGAGACCATCCTGGCGAACACGGTGAAACCCCGTCTCTACTAAAAAATACAAAAAACTAGCCAGGCGAGGTGGCGGCGCCTGTAGTCCCAGCTACTCGGGAGGCTGAGGCAGGAGAATGGCGGGAACCCGGGAGGCGGAGCTTGCAGTGAGCTGAGATCCGGCCACTGCACTCCAGCCTGGGCGACAGTGCGAGACTCCCTCTCAAAAAAAAAAAAAAAAAAAAAAAAAAAAAAAA
>NC_037669.1:191550176-191612988 GCF_003255815.1 Theropithecus gelada
AAAAAAAAAAAAAAAAAAAAAAAGAAAAAAAAAGTTAAAAGACTGCAAAAAAAGAAAAAAAAAAGTTTTCAATGTATTTCAGGAACAAAAATGCTTATTTCTTTAACAAATACAAAGCTCCTTGAAATTACTAAACATCAACAAGTCAATAGAAAAATGGGGGCCAGGCGCGGGGGCTCAAGCCTGTAATCCCAGCACTTTGGGAGGCCGAGACGGGTGGATCACGAGGTCAGGAGATCGAGACCATCCTGGCTAACATGGTGAAACCCCATCTCTACTAAAAAATACAAAAAACTAGCCAGGCGAGGTGGCGGGCGCCTGTAGTCCCAGCTACTCGGGAGGCTGAGGTAGGAGAATGGCGTAAACCCGGGAGGCGGAGCTTGCAGTGAGCTGAGATCCGGCCACTGCACTCCAGCCTAGGCGACAGAGCGAGACTCCGTCTCAAAAAAAAAAAAAAAAAAAAAAAAGAAAAGAAAAATGGGCTAAGGGCATAAATAGTTCATTGAAAAGAAATTCAGTGATTCTTACCATATGAAAGGAGATCCAATTGCACTCAAAAGAAAGAAAACTTAATATTCTATAATGATACATATTTCACCTATCAAATTGACTTGTACCCACCCCTTCACCTCACTGAAAATCCCTGGGAGCCACATATTGTTCAAGAGAGCAGCAGACACAATGCCAACCCCAGGCTTGGGACTGACATCAATGCACTGAGGGAATATGCAGGCACCGGAGAAAACCCACAAAAGAATTGAACCGAACATTAAAATCTCCTTCTGTAAAACACAAAGAACAGAGCTCTAGCTACCACTCAGGCCTTTAAAGTAAGGAGCAAATGGCCTGACGGACACATCCTCTCCACTGTGTCAGTGTTTCTCCAGCAGGATTCCTCTGCACCGTGTTTTTGCCATCGGTCTGTTATTTACTCCCCACAGCCCCTCTGAGCAGTGTGCTGGGACCGTCATCCTCCATGCTGACAGGGCTATGAGGCCAGACACTGCTGCGCTTCGTGTCTGAGGTCATCAGGCAACTTGGGGACACATTAGTCAAGTCAGCCCCCGGAACAGAGGCTGAGAGACGAAGGTGGGGGCATCAGCTGACACCTCAGCAAGGGACAAGAAAAGCTGACGACCAACTGAGGAAATGACGGTCACGTCAGACACAGCATCAAGGAGGAGGCGAGGGAAGTGCTTTTAAAAAGCCTCAGGCTTTTGTTTCTGATAGAGCTTAGAATGTACCACAGGCAGTGTTAGAGAAAACGATCATTGGCCAGGCACAGTGGCTCACGCCTGTAATCCCAGCATTTTGGGAGGCCGAGGCGGGTGGATCACGAGGTCAGGAGTTCGAGATGAGCCTGGCCAGGATGGTGAAACCCCATCTCTACTAAACATACAAAAATTAGCTGGATGTGGTGGCAGATGCCTGTAGTCCCAGCTACTCGGGAGGCTGAGGCAGAAGACTCGCTTGAACCCAGGAGGTGGAGGTTGCAGTGAGCTGAGATCGCGCCACTGCACTCCAGGCTGGCGACAGAGCAAGACTCTGTCTTAAAAAAAAAGAGAAAACTATCATCACCTTAAGCAAAGCTGGCATGGGTCTGCGGTTAAAAGGTCCTCTCTCTTTCTCTTTCTCTCTCTCTCTCTCATACACACACACACACACACACACACACACACACACACACACGCTCAGTGGTATCTCCATGTTCCAGTCTGAACTGCTGGCCAGCCAGCCAGCCAGCCAGGTCAGAGATGAATGACAAGGTGGCCCAGAAGACCAGTCCTGGCAGCCTCAGTGGTCGAGCCGAAGCCTGGTCTGTGCAGGGACTGTGGTCTTCATGGGTTGTTCAGGCAACAAGTATCTCACTCCCCACAACCCGCAATGTGCTGGAAAAGCCAAGATGAACTTTATGAACACGCTTGACCTGTGGCAACCCTCAGGACCCAGCAGCCCCACAGCATCCAGCCAGGCTAGGAAACACCAGGGCAGTCGGTTAACAAATGTCTACAGCCCTCCGCTAAGATGGTGTGACACTGTTTTCAGATGCACCCACAAAAGGGAAGCCCTAACAGACCCCATTAGGGACGGTTTATAAAGCAGTTTCACGTGCAGGACAATCCCAATCATGCAAGATCATCAGAGCACACATTTTCCTCCCGCTGCAAAGTCAGAAAACAGAGGCCGGGGGAGAGTTTCGAAGGGACTCTTGAGAAACACTCATACATTGCCTGTCGGGATTTTGCCAAACTCCGGAAAAGCCTGTCAAACTGTGGCAATCAACAAACTCCAGAAAAGTCTACCAAACTCTGGCAAATCGCCAAACTCCGGAAAAGTCTGCCAATTGTTCCTAAAATGAAATAACTACCAAAAGACCCAGCTACTGTACTTTCAGGTATTTATACCAGAGAAAAAAAAATTTATGTCCATACAACAAAATGCAGCTTTAGTCACACTAGCCCCAAACTGGGGACAACTCAGCTGTCCTTAAATGGATGGTTAAGCAAACTGTGGTGTATTCACACGATGAAACATGACTCAGCAATTAAAAAGTGAATTCCTGACATGTGCAACAACTTGAATGAATCTCTTGAGCATTACGTTGAGAAAAAAGGCCTATTCCAAAAGGTTACGTACTTTAGAATTCCACTGATACACATTCCTGAAATCACATTCTTGACATTCTTGAAATACAGAAATGAAGGAGGAAAACAGTGGTTGCTAAGGGCGGGAGGAGGTGGGTGTGGCTAGAAAAGGCAGCATGAAGGATCTTTGTGGGGATAAATCTTCTCAACTTGATGGTATCCAAGTCAAAATCCTGGCCGGGCGCGGTGGCTCATGCCTGGAATCCCAGCACTTTGGGAGGCCGAGGCAGGTAGATCACCTGAGGTCAGGAGTTTGAAACCAGCCTGGGCAACATGGTAAAACCCTGTCTCTACTAAAAATACAAAAATTAGCCAAATGTGGTGGCGGGCAACTGTAATCCCAGCTACTTGGGAGGCTGAGGCAGGAGAATCGCTTGAACCCAGGAGGTGAAGGTTGCAGTGAGCCAAGATCGTGCCACTGAACTCCAGCCTGGGCAACAGAGTAAGGTTCTGTCTCAAAACTAACAAACAACAACAACAAAACCAATATCCTGGTTGTTGTATTTGTTATAGTTTTTGCAAGATGTTACCACTGGGGGAAAGTGGGTAAAGGATTTCTGTATTGCTTCTTACAACCTCATGGTAATCTACAATTATCTTAAAATTTAAAGATTAATTTTTATTTTATTTTATTTTATTTTTTGAGATGGAATCTCACTCTGTCACCCAGGCTGGAGTGCAGTGGCGCCACCTCAGCTCACTGCAAGCTTCGCCTCCCAGGTTCACATCATTCTCTTGCCTCAGCCTCCTGAGTAAATGGGACTACAGGTGCCCGCCACCACGCCTGGCTAATTTTTTTGTACTTTTAGTAGAGACAGGGTTTCACTGTGTTAGCCAGGATGGTCTCGATCTCCTGACCTCGTGATCCACCCACCTCGACCTCCCAAAGTGCTGGGATTACAGGTGTGAGCCACCGCACCTGGCCTAAAGTTTAACTGTAAAAGAGAGTGAAAGGGAAAGACTCAAGAGTCAACCAAATGAAACATGTAGCCAATTCAAGAATGTGAATCCTGCATGGATACTAGATGGCAATAAGGTATTATTTATTGTTAATTTTGCTAAATGTAATAAAAATAGTGTATGTATATACAAATAGTACTTTTCAGCCAGGCGCTGTGGCTCACGCCTGTAATCCCAGCACTTTGGGAGGCCGAGGTGGGTGGATCACTTGAGGTCAGGAGTTCAAGACCAGCCTAAGCAACATGGTGAAACCCCATCTCTACTAAAAATACAAAAATTAGCTGGGCATGGTGGCGCGTGCCTGTGATCCCAGCTACTCGGGAGGCTGAGGCAGGAGAGTCACTTGAGCCCGGAAGGCGGAGGTTGCAGTGAAAGAAGATTGTGCCATTGCCCTCCATCCTGGGTGACAGAGCGAGACTCCATCTCAAAAAAAAAAAAAGGGCTTTTCTGTTAGAGAGATTTATCAAAGTATTTTAAAATGAAATAATAATATGATATCTGGTATTTGCTTCTGGGGGAGAGGCAGTGGGTGGGAGTGGAGATGAAAAGGGGCAGGCCATGAGTTGGTAACTACTGAAGCCGGTGATGAGTACAAAGGCATTCATTACGCTCTCCTCTCTCCTTCTGTGGATATTTGAAATTTCCATAATAAAAGGTGGAGGGGAAAAAAAAGGCCCACAGAGGATGCTCAGTGCCTCGCCATCAGTAAGAGAGAGAAACAAGACTTTAACCTGGGTCTCCAGACCCTTCCACCACAGGCTGAGCCAGCCTGGAAGAGCCACGAGGGCAGGTGAGGAGCTTCCCCTGCAGACTGTGGGACGGCTCGCAGGTCTAAGGAGCGCCTGGGGGGCCAGGCCTGCAGGTCCCATGTGGTTGCTCCCTAATCGACGTACAGTGTGAAAAGCAACCCCACACACAGCTGGTGGCGCTGCAGATGGAGGCCACCAGGCCTGGGAGACTCAGCTACGTCAGAGATGCCACACGTCTGGCTGGGCAGGAGGGCTCCAGGAAACAGCCAGCCCTGCCCTTCTTCAACAGAGGGTTTGGAGGTTCTCAGGCAACAAGAAAACAGTGCCTTCATTCTATCCACCTTGGAAAACGGGACCGACAGACGGGCCTTCTGGTATGCACAAGATGTTCTACCTTGTACAAGAGGTGTACGCTCTGTGGAAAAAAGGTAGCCTTGCTCAAATACCACATCCTTCTCAAAGCCTTCCCTAAATTCCTCAGCCAGAGGTGCTGCCTCCTTGGCACTCCACGGCTCTCTCTGTGCTGAGATCCCCTTGTATCAGTTACCTACTGCTGCATAACAAGTTAACCCAAAACTTAGCAGCTGCAAACAACAAATACGTTATTTATCTTACAGTTTCTGAGACAATTCAGGCAAGCTTAGCCTCTGGCCCACAGGCTGCAATCAAGGTTGGCTAGGGCCCAACTATGTAAAGACTCAATTCCCCACTCACTCCTGTGGCTACTGGTGGACCTCAGATCCTCCCTGGCTGTTGGCCAGAGACATGAGTTCCTCACCATGCAGACCTCTCCACAGGGCAGCTCATATCATGGCAGCTGAATTCCTCCAGGCAAGGCTCAGAGAGAAAGAAAGTGCCCAAGACAGAAGTGGCAGGCTTTTATAACACAGTCCCAGAGTGACAGGCCATCACTTTTGTCAGATTCTATTCACTAGAAGCATGTCAGTAAGTCCAGCCTACATCAAGGGACAGGGACCCCACCAGGGCATGACTCCTAGGAGGCAGGGATCACCAGGAGCCATGTGAGAGGCTGCCCACCACATCCCCCAACAGAGATGGTATCTGGATGACACCTATTTCTTTCTTTTTTGTATGACAGGTGTTTGTACCTTTATGCAAATGTCCTATTCCCCAACTAGAAAGTGAAGCTGTGAGGGCAAACCCCACATCTGACTCACATCTGTTCCGCTCCCGTCCTGTGCCTAGCACAGCATCGTCCTGGTGGCAGCTCTGTATCTGAGAGCAGCAGTCAGCCCACCTGCCCGCCGCCCACACGCCTGCTGAAGAGGCCCAGGTGGCTGCCTGTGGCACCACACGGTCCCACCTGCTCTGGTCCTGGCTGACTGGACCAACCACAACAAAAAAACCAACAACGTATGACCTGCAGGCTGGTCTACGGAAAAACACCAAGAGACAACGCTCGTGCCGGGGAAGTCACAACAAAGGCCGTGCAAGCTTCAGTTCTGCAGGACAGAAAAGCACACTGTTGAAGGGCAGCTGTAGAGAGGAGAAAATAAAGAAGAGTAGACAGAAACAATGATTCCATTTGAGAGAAAGAAAGAGAAGAAATCACCAAGAGATCGGTCCCCAGAGCTGCCCCTAATAAACCCTCTGTCACGGAGCTGAGCTGCGTGAGTCCCACTTTCTCACGGGGGGGGACAAGGTGAGGGAAAGGAAGGGCAGAAAAAGAGACAGTGGCCAGAGTCCCGGGGAGGTCACTGGGCGAGGGCCACGACACCCGGCAGGAGACTTGCAAGAGGAGTCTCCCTGAGGTTAGCCCCCAAATCAGCTCACCATCAGAAGCTCGCTCCTACCCTAGGCACTGTGAATTCTCCAAATTTCACAGGTCTGTGATTAAGGACTATAACAGACAAACCTTATTATGTGATCGATGATGCTTTAAAAAAAAATAAAATAAAATACTGTACCTGACCCCCTCAACCCAAGACAGAAGGGAAGCCACCGCCCGCCTTCCCTTACGTGGCTCACTCGCCTCTCTGGGAGAAGCTATGTCCCAGAGTGTAAGATGCCAGTAGGGTAAGGACAGGAACCGGCTCACCCTCTTAGGAAGGCAGTCCTCACCTAGGGCAAGAAGCCCGTGTGGATGACAGACGGAGGAAGTGAAAAAGCCAAGGGTTAAGGCAAAGGAGACCTACGCCAGGTCCCCGGAGACAAGCCGCTCTCAAACTCTTTCATCATGGGAGGGCCACACCCGCTGGATCCCACTCGGCTGGCGGATCACGCTGCTGCTGTGCGCTCCTGTCCACCCAGGGTGGGCACCCTCCTCACCACCTCGGCCCCATCGAGGGCTGTCAGATTCTACAGAAACGTTCCGGCTCTTGCCATCTCAGCCACATCAGACCCGACTTAGGACCCTCCGGGACCTTTACAACCCCAGAGGTCGGTGTGAGGCAGCCCCACCGACGCCGCACACTCGCGTCCTTCCGACGGGCACAGCCGGGGACAGGGCTCGGGCGAGGCCTTCAAGCCAAAACGGAGAGCTGAGCACGCCCAGGCAGCGGGAAAGCCGAGCGTGGGTCTGACCCAGAGAAAACAGCAGCCACTCTGGCTGGAGAGCAGGATGGACGGAGGGGAGCAGCAGGAACGCTGACGGGGAAAACCCGCCAGGCAAGGGGTGTCCAGGCCCACACCCTGCAGCCCGCTCTCTCTGGAGGCCCAGCTATCGCCCGGAATACTCCAAAGGACATCTAGAAGCCAGAGTAAGGGGGAGAGAAAACAGAAAAGCAGGCCCGAGACTCAGTCCAAGGCAGCTGACCAGCAGGACCTGGCCATCGGCAACTACACACAGGGCTTGAGTACTGAACTAGTCTTCTCCAGCCAGGGACAGTGCACAAAGTTCGGGACAAAGAGAAGATGCACAGCAACGTCAGCCCCAGAGGCAGCTTGGCAAGCACACTAGAGGGACAGCCAGGGATTTGACACCATCTGGACAGCAGCAGCCACTGCCCAGGCTGAGGCCCCGGCCGCCCCGTGCACCCTGGCCCAGAATGGCTGCCCGGCCCCTCCCCCAGCCTTCACCCCAAGCCTTTAAGGCCCGTGCTAACCTCTCATCCTCCTCCTCAAAGCTTCCTCTCTGTGCCCTCACAGAACTGACCGCGTCTGGTGCATTCTGCACACAAACAACCCCCCACGGCCCCGCTGAAGTCAGGACAGGACAGGACGCTGCTCTGCTGACCTCTGGCCTCCTGCTCCCTGTGTGACACCCACTCACCCGGGGTCCCTCCACCAACCGGAAGGTGAGCTCCCTGCACACAGCGGGCAGGAGGACGGACTCCTCACGGGTGAGGCGAGGCGAGGCCCAGAATAAAAGCTGGCTGACCTCCTGGCAAGAAGTAAGAGCCAGCTGATGCCTTTGACCGACAGCCAAGAATGTAAAAGAAGACCTTGACAAATTGAAAGACAGAATCTAATGAAGGGGACCAAAATGGGAAGTATGACTGTTCAACCAATTTGGCAACTATTTTCCTTAGCTTAGAAAGAGCTTCTGGCATTAAATGAGTGGAAAACGGTCTCTACCACGTTACTATTTTTAGCATTTCATGACAAATTTGCTCAGCTGTCCCTCTTCAGAATAAGAGAACTCAAACGCCTCAAATTCGCTCCATACGAGCTGCCAGAAAATGGTTTTCACTGAAATCACTGGACACATGTTTATAACCTTGTTCAGTATTTGTTCAGATGTTTTCACTCAGGCAAGTTCCTGAATGTCCGTTTTTTCCTTTGCTTTCTTCCACACGAGCACCCCGCTCCTCCCCGCAGCTGAACGCTGGCAGTCAAAGGCAGCACCCGCCACACCAGGAATCAGAGTTCCCCAGGCCTGGGGAACCATCCAGAAATGGCTATCCCAAAAATTCAAGCTCCTGGTTGTGACTGACCCTAAGGAGTGTTCAGAGGCCACTGGATTCACCAGAAGCTGTGGGATTCCACCCCCACATGGTTCTCCAGTAGGGTTAAGAAAAGGGGCAAAGGCGGGCCAGGCATCGTAGCTCACGCCTGTAATCCCAGCACTCTGGGAGGCTGAAGCAGGTAGTTCACCTGAGGTGAGGAGCTCGAGACCAGCCTGGCCAACATGGTGAAACCCCGTCTCTACTAAAAATACAAAAATTAGCCGGCGTGGTGGCGGGCACCTGTAATCCACCTACTCGGGAGGTTGAGGCAGGAGAATCTCTTGAACGGGGAGGTGGAGGTTGCAGTGAGCTGAGATCGCGCCACCGCACTCCTGGCTGGGTGACAGAGCGAGACTCCGTCTTGGAAAAAAAAAAAAAAGAAAAAGGGCTAAGGCAATGAGCCAGTTCTAGCAGATTGAGGTGACCCCTAAAATAAAGTAGTTCAAGATACAAAACGGTATTCATTTAATTCACTTGATGAATATTTATCGACTGCCTACTGTGTGTCCGTATATCGTTCTAGAAACTGGGAACACAGCAGTGAATGAAACACAGAGAACTTCCTGCCCCCATGGAGCTTACATGGGGCAGACAGATGATCAAAACAAACAAGCAAAAAGCAAAATCTATTCCACATGAGCAGACGATAAGAACTATGAAGAGAAAGAAAGCAGGGAAGGGCCAGGGCCATCAATCATCACAGAAGATGAGCACGGTTTCACACAGGATGGCCAGGGATGGCCTCATTGCACAAACATCTGGAGGAGGAGATGGGGCAGCCACGGGAATGCCCCTGGGAGAGTGGCCCAGGTGGAGGGAGCAGGAAGTGGGGGTGGCCATGGCAGGGGGCGTGACAGCACAGTGCAGGCTGAAGCCAGGGCTGCTGGATCCGATGGGGTCGTGTCTGACGGGATCGGATGGGAGGATCTGCCACTGGGAAGAAAAGGGCCTTGCCCACAGGCTCACAGACACGTGGCGACAGTTATATTCTGGTCAGCTGCACCTGGTGTGGCCTTTTGGGGACACACAGAACAGGCTGAGTTCCAGTTTCCCAGGACAGCCCTTCAGAAGACAGGCAGTCTTCTGAGGCAGGGTCCGCAAGCCCCATGCGAACAGGTATAGGTCAGTGGCCTGTTAGGAACCCGGCCACATAGCAGGAGGCGGGAGGCGGGCCAGTGAGCATCACTGCGTGAGCTCCACCTCCCGTCAGATCAGCAGCAGCGGCATCAGATTCTCAAAGAAACACAAACCCCACTGTGAACTGCGCATGCGAGGGATCTAGGCTGCACCCTCCTTATGAGACTCTGACTAATGCCTGATGATCTGTGGTGGAACCGTTTCATCCCAAAACCAATCCCCGCCACCCCTCGGTCCATTGAAAAACTGTCTTCTATGAAACCAGCCACTGGTGCCACAAAGGCTGAGGACTGCTGTTCCAAGGCGTTTAGGCCCAGTTCCCTTGGGGGTTGGTGTCGCGAACCCTCAGTCACCCTCTGGGTTGAGATCCTCTGAAAAAACCACTTGTCGGTCAGTGCCGCGAGGGTGCTCCACCCACGGTGTGCCACCAGACACGCACCTCCTCTTCAACAACTCTGTCCCCGGGGCCCCCGCCACAATTCATGATCCCGGATGATCCAGGGAAGATCCTCCCAATGCCTCTGGGTCCAAGGCAAACCCAAAGCTATTGCAAATCTGGAAGTACAGCCGAGGAAGTGAATAATTAAAATGGCACCCCCAACGACATGCTCTATTGGCAGGGGGCAGGAAAGGCTGACTGATAGGAGGTAGCTGTGCTTGGAAGTTGAGGCTTTCCTGCCCACACCTGCATCCCAACAGAGAGCTACACAAGTGTTATTTATTTATTACCTTTATCTGAGGGCAGCATTTCCTTTTTTTTTTTTTTTTTTGAGACGGAGCTTCGCTCTTGTTGCCCAGGCTGGAGTGCAATGGCACGATCTAGGCTCACCGCAACCTCTGCCTCCCGGGTTCCAGCGATTCTCCTGCTTCAGTCTCCCGAGTAGCTGGGATTACCGGCGTGCACCACCACGCCCAGCTAATTTTGTATTTTTGGTAGAGACGGGGTTTCTCCATGTTGGTCAGGCTGGTCTTGAACTCCCGACCTCAGGTGATCTACCTGCCTCGGCCTCCCAAAGTGCTGGGATTACAGGTGTGAGCCACCGTGCCCAGGCGAGGGCAGCATTTCTTAAAGTGAGTCTGTGGACACAACTCGCTCTCAGAATGTGAATAGGTATTCGTCAGAAAGGCATTCTGTGGTCAATCATGTTTAAGCAATGTTGGTTACGCAAAGCTGAATGTTTTTTACTGCAGTACTTATCAGAGCTTTTGGTTTGCTGACATGTACTTGACCCTCCAAGAGGAAAAGTAACTAATACTATCTAACACTTACCAAGCATCTCTCCGTATCAGGCCCTGGGACTTTTCACACAGTATCTCAGTCAGTCCTCCTCACAACCCTAGTGAGTCCTATAGGTCATTATTCCCATTTTACAAAGAATGTTTCTCAGAGAAGGCAGGTTTTTCACTCGAGATCTGTGTTAGGAGTCACGAGGGGTTTAGGCAATACCAGATGTTATTTTGGTTTCTGAAACCAAAACATTAGGAGCCATCGCAGGTGGGAGATTCAGAAGCCACTTTGTCCCCTGCGTCACTGGGGTGGAACACAGAACTCTCTGGTAAACCAGGTTAGAGAATGTGGCTTAGGCTCAAAGTCTGAGCAAGACCTTAGTCTCCTCCAGCCCGGATTGCATGAGGGGTAGAGAAGAGAGCAGAGGCCAGCCCTGTTTCAGTTCACTTCTCCTGCCTCAGGGCTAAGAAGAAAACTCCAGAAAGAAGGAAAGCCCCCTACGTGCATGGGACCATGCTCACTAATAAAGAGGGTCCTGGAGTCACATTCTACTCCACACTCCTATGGGGCAGAATCAGGGAGGGAGGAGGCTCTCCCGCTCCCCTACATCAGCCAACCAGGACACTAAAGGCAGAGTGAGAACTCACTCCCAGGCCTGCCGACCCCACCCACATCCACACTAAACCAGCCCCCACCCGGTCAATCCTCAGGCCACTCCTTTCTGAAGCAAGCAGGGGCCACAGGGCTAACTATGGGAACCAGCATGCGCCATCTGCCCCTTTCACAGCCAGGATCTCAGGGGCTGGAAAACCATCTAAATACGGCATCCACAATTGTAGGGGGCCCTTGTGTCTGCTTTCTCCTGGTACTGAGGCTGATGGGGTGGGGGCAGAGAAGAGGCTGCCCTGGAATCTCCAATCCTTACCTACCGTACCCCAGGTTCCAGAAGGTACACACATCCTCCTGCAGGAACCCTCCCCTTAGAAACATGTCTGCCTCATGACGGTTAAACATTGATTACTGAACAGTTTCCTGATTCAGTTTAAACTGAACAAAGTTATGAAGTTCTATAAACTAGCCTTAAAACCCTCCTCTGTTTTATGAAACTGATCTAAAAGAACAGTAGAGAATACTAAGACCTCCCATGGCAGTGAATAGAAGTACAAAAAGTACAGAAGAAATGAAAACTCAATATGGCTTTTACTACATTTGTCAAATTTTACTTAAGGAAAAAAGAAAAGATGGTATTTTAAAGGCTTTCTGCAGAAGGCCACACACACACTGACCTCAGTGTTTCACAGCAGGCAGGCAGGCAGGAAGGAAGGAAAGAAGGAAGGAGGAAGGGAGTGAGGGAGGAAGGAGCTGCCGGTCTAGAATTTCCCGTGTGGATTTTGCCCCAAGCCTGCAGGCATTCTGGCCCTGCCTCAATTCTGTCTCATGCAGGCCTGTGAACCTAGGCTAAGAAACATCCAGTGTCAATTACCTGAATCTTACATCAGCCTCTGCCGCCCAGCAACAGTGACCCAAAGTGGACCCAAGAATGTCCTTGAAAGAGTCCAGCCATCTGCCCGCAGCCTCAAGACAATAAGGCCCCCATGACAGACACTGAAATAAGGACTCTCGGGGGGGTAACACCCAGGATGCCAGGAGAGCTGGACGGGGTCACTCCAATTTGTTGCCAGCTGGCTTTGCTGTTCTTTTCTACAATGGCAAGCGTCATACTAGGCTTCAACAGATGCGGGCAGAGGAGGCTCGGGCCCAAATCCTATCTTTTGAGGGATTTTATAGCAGCTTGCATTTGTCTGGTCTTTTTATCCACTCCCATACATCTCTCCGTAGGAAACATGAGCAGGCTGGGGCTGATGGTGGCGATAATCACATGCTGCATGTCATGGAGATTTCAGAAACTCTGATGCTGGGAGCTGGGGGTGAAGGGGAGGGTGGGGGGAGATATGAAGCAGTTTTAGCGGCATTACTTTTTTTTTTTTTTTAGACAGAGTCTCACTCTATTACTCTGTTGCCCCAGCTGGAGTACAGTGGTGCGATCTAGGCTCAACGCAACCTCCACCTCCCATGTTCAAGTGATTCTCATTCCTCAGCCTCCTGCATAGCTGGGATTACAGGCATGTGCCACCACGCCTGACTAATTTTTTTTTAATTTGGTAGAGATGGGGTTTTACCATGTTGTCCAGGCTGGTCTTGAATTCCTGACCTCAAGTGATCCACCCACCCCAGCCTCCCAAAGTGCTGGGATAACAGGCGTGAGCCAGCAGCATTACTTTATTTCTAGCTCATGTGACCCTGAAAGGAAGGCAGGTCAGAGTTGGCAATTATCACGCAAGGAGCAAGAGCTGACGTGCCTTGCAGAGAATCTGCTTATCCCCCATCAGAAGCTCTTCCCAAAAGGCAAAAGTGGGTGGTCTAAGAGTCTTTGAATAACTCTAGCCCCACACCCTTTGGTGCTGTTTGGAGGCAGAACTCACATCACCTCTGAAACAGCTAACAACAATGACTGCGTACTTACAATGTGCCAGGCACGGTGCTAAGTACCATCTTAATTTTCTCAAGTCAGAACTGTGCTATCCCCACTTGAAAGAGGAGGAGACTGCAGTCCAGAGAGGAGCCAAGCTAACACTTGGGGAACCTAAGTTCCACGCACTGTTCCAAGCCGGTGACACAGACTAACTCATTCCATTCCCATAACAACCCCATGACACATGAAGAGTTGTTATCCCCATTTTACCAATGGGAAAAGCAAGACCTCGAGAAGTTCAGTAACTTGGCCACAGTCTCACAGCTACTCAGTGATGGGGCTGCCAAGAATCCAGGCACACTGGTTCCAGGGCCCACGCTTTTTAAATTTTTTTTATTTTTTTATTTTTGAGACGGGGTCTTGCTCTATCTCCTAAGCTGCAGTGCAGTGGTGTGATCTCGGCTCACTGCAACCTCTGCCTCCTGGGTTCAAGTGATTTTCCCACCTCAGCCTCCTGAGTAGCTGGGACTACAGGTGCCCACCACCACACCTGGCTCATTTTTTTGTATTTTTAGTAGAGACGGGGTTTCACCATGTTGGTCAGGCTGGTATCGAACTCCTGACCTCAGATGATCCACCCACCTCGGCCTCCCAAAGTGCTGGGATTACAGGCGTGCATCACTGCGCCCAGCCGGGCCCATGCTCTTAACCACGACACCATAGGGTCTCTTTTAAGTAACCTCCCAAGATCACAAAGCCTTGACCTTGGGAGTCACAGTGTTGCAATTTGCACCCAGCTCTGTCCGATCCTGAGTCTGGACTCCTACTCTCTCTGATACACCAATCCCCCTTTCGGCCTGCTCAGACCTGCCTGCCTCAGTGCTCCCTACACTGGACATCAAGAGACATCAGACGCAGCCATGCACAGCCCCATGCAGTACAATGAATGGAGCCTATCGCATGGAATGGTGAAGTGGTCCTTCAAAACCTCTGGGCTCCCACAGCCCATGGCCAGTGGCGCTTGTCAGGAGGCAGACACTACCAGCAGGATGTGTGTGATGGGGCCCAAGCGAGGGACATGGGACCTTTGAAAAGTGACTATCCACATTCTTTAAGCATGGGCCACATAGAGAGACTTCCTTCCAAAGAATACAGTATGGCGAGGGGGAAAAGAATAATGTACAGCGAAGAAACCTGAGAAACACGACTTCCGCCCAGTGATCAAGGTCAACAGCAACAGTGATAAACCATGTACCCTTGATAGGATGTGGTGTGTCACTGATGTGGTGTGAAGGAAACAGCTCTTCTCCTCTGCGGCGTTCCCCCCATCACCTCCCACAAACCCATACCCTCGGTCTAATGATGAGAAAAACATCAGACAAATCCTAATTTGGGAACCCTCTACAAAAGAGGTGACTGGTATTTCTCAAAACTGTCAAGGTCGTCAAAAACAAGGCAAGTTGGGGAACATTTCACAGCCACCTCCTCCAGGAAGCCTTCCTTCTTCCTCCAAATGCCTGTGACCTGTCCTCTTCTGAAGCCCTCAGCATTGGGTGGCTCTTCATGTTGTTTGCCCTCATTGCTGGACCATGGCACCTGCCCCAGTGACATGAGCCCATGAAGCAGCAGCCCAGCAAACATCTCTGAGACACCGAGGGTGGCCCGCACCATGTCTTGCAAACAGCAGTGCTTGGTATAGGCGGGATATTGACAAAGGATTGACCGCAGGACAGCAGAGCCTTCCAGGGGTGCATGGGCGACGACAGGAGAGTCTCCTGGGGGCCTCTGGCCCGTCTAGAGCCCTGCCACTTGTCTGGAGGCCTGCCTGCCCTGCTCAGGGTAAACCCACATGATGGAGGCCTGCCTGCCCTGCTCAGGGTAAACCCACACGACCACAGATCACACACCGTAGCAGAGCCCACGCTGCTGTGCTGCAGCCGACAGCGCCTCAGGCCGTGTGACCCAGGAGGGGGAAGCTGGCAGTCCTGGAGGAGTTGCCCTTGGCTCCCTCCAGCTCCAGTGCGGCAAAAGATGTTTTCTTTTCCATTGCGTAAGATGCTTCCAGTGGAAACAAACCCAACACCGCAGACAAATGGAAATAAAAGCCCCGTGGATGTGGGTGAAGAGCAGAGTGGCTGTGTCTGCGGAGGGCACAAAGGCAGGCACGCGTGAGCAGCGAGACCGGCCACATGTGAACCCCCAACAAGCAACGAAGAGAAAAACAAGCTCTGATCAAAATCAGAGCCAGCATGTCCCACCTGGCAGGGCCCCTTCATTCTTCCTGAGGCCCTTGCTCAGATGTGGTTCTGGGCACTGCTGCTCTAAGGGGGCCATCAGGGCAAAACTCATGGGTTTGATCAGCCCAACCCTATCCCACCCATGTCCCCTCTGCAGGGCTGTGACATGGGGCCCAGAAGACAGGCAAGGATGCCAAGTCCTGTAAGTTTAAGTCCTGTAAGTTTCACAGGGCTGGGCGTGTGTAAGAGGCTGGGGGTCCAGGTCTGGACATCAGAATGGGCATAAGCTCTGGACTGAGAACTCCAAGGGGCAGGGAGGACACAAATTACTGGAGAACTTGGAGAACTGGCCTGACCTCTCAGCTCCTCCCTTTCCATTCCTGTCCAGTGGGGACAGCCACTGTCTTGAAGCTTTTAAGTGGCTGCCTGAGGTGGTCCACGTGAGACGTCAGACACTAACAGGCTTAGAACTGTACAGACACTAATAGGCTGGAAAACTGTACAGAACCTCACCTGTGTGAGTCGACAACCCTGGGCAGCTGGGGGTTGACACACCCTGGCCTTGTAAGGGTCACCTCTGGCTCACTAATTCTACCTTGGGAACTATCATAGGAAAGAATCCTAATTAGAGAAAATAATCTGCATGCATGTGGATATCCATCGTATAATTTATGATATTAGAAAAACTAGAAAGCATCTAGCTAGCTGAGAACAGGGAAATGAGAAAGTGAACTGAGGTTCATCTACTCGATAAAACCATTCGAAAAATTTTCAAAGACTATAATTACACAGAAAATGGGGACGTGAGCCATTAACTGAAAAAATCATGACACAGCTTCATTTGTACAATTTCTTTCATGCTGGGGGGTTGAAATGAAGATTCAATTTCAAATCTTGATCTATAAAAAAGACTCAGAATGATTTGAATATACAGTGTAACTCCTACTTTGCCTAAATTTGTAAAAAGCTACATGTTGGGAATATAAAGAAGATAAAGAATTAATAATGATAGACAGGTACGGTGGCTCACGCCTGTAATCCCAGCACTTTGGGAGGCCAAAGTGGGCAGATCATTTGAGGTCAGGAGTTCGAAACCAGCCTGGCCAATATGGTGAAACCCCATCTCTACTAAAAATACAAAAAAAAATTAGCCGGGCATGGTGGCGGGTGGCTGTAATCTCATCTACTTGGGAGGCTGAGGCAGGAGAATCACTTGAATCCAGGAAGCGGAGGTTGCAGTGAGCCGAGATCGTGCCACTGCACTCCAGCCTGGGCGACAGAGGGAGACTTTGTCTTAAAAAAAAAAAAAAAAAAAGTAAGCATATTTTAAAAGTAGTTTAGGTACAGAAGGATGACCCTCCTGCTACAGAAGGGAAAGCAAGAGGACACAGATAAAGAATCTGGATTTCCGGAGCAAACACGAGACGACCTCCAGGAGGAACTCAGAGGAGCCCAGGTTTTCCTGACCCCGCCCTCCTGGGTGAGACCAAGGGCTCAGGCTCCACCCATACTCCATTCTCACTTTACTGGAGAAAAACAAACGCTATGAAAGAAACGGAATAGCCAAAGTAGCAAGAATGCAGCAATTACGCCACAACAAAACCATCAACCAAAGCACAAAACAACACTCATTTCTGCAATTAAAAAACAACAGATGCAAAAGAGGCAGCAGTAAAGAATCATGACAAACTCAAGACAGCACGAATGATGTCTGAAAACAAAGTGTCCTTCCAAAAATTGCAGGAATTCCAAATGATCTCGGTAGGAACTCCCCAGGGCTGCCAAGTGTGCCAGGCCAGACTTCCTGGCGGGGCACGCCCCAGACGCCACAGGAAACTCAAGGACCACTCATTTCATTTTATGACTATCAAATTTTAGTAACTCCTAACAACTCTTTTCTTAGGAAGAGGCTTTGGGGCACACATAAAAATGAATTGCTGCCGTTCACGGTGGCTCACGCCTGTCATCCCAGCACTTTGGGAGGCCGAGGTGGGCAGATCACCTGAGGTCAGGAGTTTGAGACCAGCCTGACCAACATGGAGAAACCCCCGTCTCTACTAAAAATACAAAATTAGCTGGGCGTGGTGGCGGCGCCTGTAATCCCAGCTGCTCGGGAGGCCGAGACAGGAGACTTGCTTGAACACGGCAGGCAGAGGTTGCAGTGAGCCCTGATCGCACCACTGCACTCCAACCTGGGCAACGAGAGCAAAACTCTGCCAAAAAAAAAAGAATTGCTTGGAAGCACATTATCACTCCCCTAAAGAACCCTAGAAAAGACAGGGTGTTTGGGTCAGCTGGAGGCACATCTAAAATAACTCCTTCCCCAACTCCTGATGCACGCCCCTCGCAGGGCGGGGCCCACACCTGGAGGGACACCTGGAGGGACAGCGATGGAGGGACACCTGGAGGGACACCGATGGAGGGACAGCGATGGAGGGACACCTGGAGGGACAGCGATGGAGGGACACCTGGAGAGACACCGATGGAGGGACACCTGGAGAGACACCGATGATGCGTCCATTTACTGCATTGACTGCAAAGCTCTGACCAAAGCCTTTTCTCTGCAGACACCACCACCCCCCTGAGCTGTGCCAGGCTCTTGGACAGGGCTAAGTCAGAGAGGGCCAGAGCACCTTCTTGGCATAATTATCACCCTCTCCCGGAACAGCCTAGGAGTCCCTAACTCTTGTCATCGGTCCCTGCACAATTTATTGCCGGGATGTCCTACAGCTGGAGGAAGAAGAATTTTCTCTTCCCTGACAAACCACCAGGAGCTGTATTTCACCTCCCTCTGGGTACTCCAAAGCATAACCACGCCTACATGATGGGCAGGGACCTAACAGCTGACAGGGAAAGAGGCAGGAGGGAGGGAGGTGAAGGGAGGGCAGGTATGCCTCCCCCTGGCTCCCTAGGACTACAGAAACCCCTAGGGGGCGATTCCTACAAGTCCTGGGCTCTTCAGAATGCAAGTTGAAACAGTTCACTGCTGCGGCCCCTCATTTTACAGGTGGGGAAACTGGTGAGGCCAAGAGAGACAAAGTGGCTCAGCCCTAGGCACGTAGGTGGCCAATGACGGAGCCGTGAGCAACACCTCCACTGGTCTGCCCGCTAGAATCTAGAACAGAACCACGTCCTTCTCAAGTCTCAGCCACCCACAGCTCCTGTACTGGGCTGTCCAGAGAGGTCACGTACGGGGCACCTGATGGGGTGGCAGTAACTATGTGGAAAAGCAGGTTCCAATCCTGGCTCTGCCACTTAAAAGGCTATATAACCCTGGGCAGGTCTTGCAACCCCTCAGCCTTACCTGTAACCCCACAGGACGGGTAGAAGGGTTGGGTGGAGCTGATGGAGCTGCACCTGGGTCACGGCAAAGGATCACCAATGCTAGTTCTTCGCCCTAGGCCCTGTTGGTGAGCTCGTCTCTTCTGTTCTTCAGACTCCTGCCCCGTGGAGCCCCCTGAGCCCTTGCCTCACAACAAAGGGCTCTTGCCTGCAAAGTCCCAGCCAGGATGCATGGGCTTGTTTTTCCCTGTGCCGGGACAACCTCCCAACAGGAATGGAGCTTCAACTCTCAACTCCTGAGTCCCTGGTTCACCAGGCACCTTCTTTTTCACTTCTGGTCTGCCAGGCTGGAGGAGCAGGCCTCCACCATATGGCCCATTGTCCCCTGGGCTACCAAGACCTGCATGGTCTGGAAACTGCTGGAAAACTCGACCAGCCACAGTTCAGATAACTGCTACCCCAAGGCCCCAAACACCCCTTCTCACCATTAAGAGGCTCAGGACATGGCTCACCATGGTCAGAAACTGTTTGATATGGTTTGGCTGTGTCCCCACCCAAATCTCATCTTGAATTGTAGTTCCCATAATCCCCACATGTGGTGGGGGGGACCTGGTGGGAGGTAATTTAATCATGGGAGGGCAGTTATCCTCATGCTGTTCTCATGCTAGTAAATGAGTTCTCATGAGATCCAACGGTTTTATAAGGGGCTTTTCCCCTTTTTACTTGGCACTTCTCCTTGCTGCCGCTATGTGAAGAAGGACGTGTTTGCTTCGCCTTCCATGACTGTAAGTTTCCTAGGCCTCCCCAGCCATGCTGAACTGTGAGTCTATTAAACCTCTTTCCTTTATAAATCACCCAGTCTCAGGTATGTCTTCATGAACAGCATGAGAACAGATTAACACACTGGTCAATATCTAGGGCTCCAGAACCCATCAAGGATCGCTGTAGGGAGATCCCAGAAACCAGAGACACTCCAGGAGTTAGACCCTCCAAGGCTTCCAGTCCAAGCATGACCAGACCTGCCAGAAATTCCACAGAAGCTGGACCTATCACACACGGGATGATGCATCTCTCTTTCCTGGAGACAGACGCCCAGAAAATCCTTTTAATTACGCATCAGAGTTTCTTCAGAAGTCCTACATGGTCATAATTTGCACCTCTCACATCTAGATTTGCTATTTTAAAATCAGATAAGTACAGATTCAGACTAGAAAGAACAAGATTATAAATTGGGATGGAGGATCATCTAAACCAACCTATCATTTTTCAGATGAGCACACACAGTATGGGGGTTGAGCAGTGGGGAAGGAAGGGGGCGAGTACAAGGGGCAGAGTCCAGGCCAGAGCCCAGAGACCCCCTGTGTCCTCATAAATGGACCCTGGGAGCTATGCAACCAAGGCCCTGCCCTTGATTCTTGGTGTAGGAAGCTCGGTGGTACAAAGGGCTTGGTTTGGCTGTCTCGTCCACTCTCCCATATTCAGTGGAGCTCTTCTCTCTGATACAGGGCCTGGGCAGTGTTGGAACCAGGGAAATGGATGCAAAAGTCAGACACCCAGGGGCTGTTGCTCCTGGAAGCCCAGGTTACCTTTGGGCATGATCTGATGCATGGCGACCGAGAGGAAGAAGATGGAGTCACTGTAATAGGTTCCCGAGCCAGCACTGAAGTGCTTCTGCATGGCCTCCACGACGGGGAAGAGCTTATCCGTCAGCACAGCAACGTCGTGGAAGATGACCTGCAGCAGACGCAAAAAAAACCAAGGCTCAGCAAACCAGTTCTCACTGCAAGCTCGACACCCAGCACACACCTGGGCCCACAGAGGCAGAGGCAGGCGGTGCCTCTCCGGGGTCCACAGCAGGGGATGGGGCTAGGGGTAGCAACGGAGAGTCAAGGAAACGAGAAATAACCAGGAGTCAGAAGTGTGGCCTCACTAAGGAGATGGAGAGTCTGTGTGGGCAGCACGCAGGCATGCACGTACGGGCTGTGCAGTGGAAGAGAAGTGGGAGGACGGGAAATGGAAACAGCCCCTACTCTGCCTCCTGCTTTTGAACTTGAAGCTGGGCCACCCTGAAGGTAGCTCTGTGCCCAGCGACTGGAAACCACGTGAGAGCGTGTGATCCTCATCACACTGCATGGCTAACACTGCTCCAGGCATCGCCACCTCCTCGTGGCCACTACATCTGTTCCATAGGCCAGTCCGATGCTCCAGCTCTACCTCCCTCATCCAACAGTGTGAACAAGGAGAGGGTCTGGCCACTGGAAAATGGAACCCAGAAACTGCTCAGTGCTGCAGTAAACTCACACTCAACCAGCATTTCTTGAGTATCACTGACACTTTGGAGGCACTGTGAGAAGAATAAGGAATAACCAGGTACACTTTCCCCAAAGCACTTAGAAGTCTAGAGGTATCAGCTACAGCAGAGCTTTGCAATTTATGAAGCACTCACATACTCACACTGATCCCCATGACAACCCAGGGCTTCTGTGAGGCAGACATCACTGTTATAGCCTCCAAATGACAAATAAGGACGCAGACACTGACAGGTTACACTTGCACCAAGTCACACGGATAATAAATGCACAGTCAGAACTTGACCCTGGCCTCCAGATTCTCAGCCCCACACTCTTTCCACCATAAACGCATCCTCATTCCTTAACGGCAACCAACAAAGGATGAAGACATCAGCTGAACCTGCGATTAGAGCAGACAAGAGTACTAACGGGATCCTGAGTTGGGTTTCCTTGTCTAACACCATCCAGAAGATGAGCAGTTATGGCCCATACGTAGCCCCAGCTTCACACGTGATACCAGATGACCATGCACTCGTCCCACATGTCTTGCAAGTTTTTCCTGTTGCTCCACGTGCCCCCACAGGATCTAGATCATTCTACGACACACAGGAGGCACTCAAGCCAGAAGGCCGCGTGTTCCTCCACCTTCTTCCTCAGTGGCCCTAAGAGTTCTGCAAGCGCCACCTCCGGCCACCATCTTCTCTGGTAGGTGACAGGAAGAACCTGCCACGCTGCTTCCCGGCTGCTCAATCACCACCTCATCAACTCCCAAGAGCCCACCTGAACAGGCGTCAGAAGCAAAAGGCAAAGTCACATGAAACCCGACTGCCCTGTTGACACTGTCACTTGCCCGGCCAGCAGGACAGACAGCTGCGAGTGGTGCCCATGAAGCTCTCCAATAGGTGGGTTCCCCTCCGTCACTCACCTTTGCACTTTCCCTCCACCTGCCCTTCCAGTCTCACGGGGTTGCCTGCACTACCTGCACTTCCAGAGCCACTGATTGCCGTGGCCCTGTAAACCACCCTGCCAGCTCTTCCTTACTGCTGCTTTTGCTTTTGGCCTATATTCCCGCCCCCCCATTTTTTTTTTTTGAGATGGAGTCTCGCTCTGTCACTGAGGCTGGAGTGCAGTGGTGCAATCTCGGCTCACTGCAACCACCTCCCGGGTTCAAGCGATTCTCCTGCCTCAGCCTCCCGAGTAGCTGGGACTATAGATGCGTGCCATCACCCCAGGCTAATTTTTTGTATTTTTAGTAGAAACAGCCTTTCACCATGTTAGCCAGGATGGTCTCGATCTCCTGATCTCACGATGCACCCGCCTCGGTCTCCCAAAGGGCTGGGATTACAGGCGTGAGCCACCATGCCCCGCCTATTTCCCTTGTGTCTTATATATGTATCTTTTTTTTTTTTTTTTTTTTTTTTTGGAGACAGAGTTTCGCTCTTGTTGCACAGGCTGGAGTGCAGTGGCGCAATCTCGGCTCACTGCAACCTCTGCTTCCCAGGTTCAAGTGATTCTCCTGCCTCAGCCTCCCAAGTAGCTGGGATTACAGGCGCCCACCACCACGACTGGCTAATTTTTGTGCTTTTAGTAGAGATGGGGTTTCACCATGTTGACCAGGCTGGTCTTGAACTCCTGACCTCAGATGATCCACCCACCTCAGCCTCCCAAAGTGCTGGGATAACAGACATGAGCCATGGCACCTGGCCTGTATCTCTTATATATAGCTTATTTCTCTTATATTTCTTTTTAACCTATATCTCTCTTAGTTCACCTTTCCTTTTATTCCTGGGTCTCTTTTAATTTCTAAAACACTATTAAACTTAGAAAAACTTTGTTACTATTTTTTTATTTTTAAATTTTGTGGATACAGAGTATGTGTATATATTTATGGAGTATGTGAGATATTTTCATACAAGCATACAACGCATAATAATCACATCAAGGTAAGTGAGGTATCCATCACCTCAAGCATTTATCCTTTGTGTTATAAACAATCCAATTCTTTTAGTTATTTGAAAATGTATAAACTATTTTTTACTGTAGTCATCCTATTGTGCTAGCAAATACTAGATCTTACTCATTCTTTTTTTTTTTTTTTTTTTTGAGACAGAGTCTCGCTCTGTCGCCCAGGCTGGAGTGCAGTGGCCGGATCTCAGCTCACTGCAAGCTTCGCCTCCTGGGTTTACGCCATTCTCCTGCCTCAGCCTCCCGAGTAGCTGGGACTACAGGCGCCCGCCACCTCGCCCGGCTAGTTTTTTGTATTTTTTAGTAGAGATGGGGTTTCACCGTGTTAGCCAGGATGGTCTCGATCTCCTGACCTCGTGATCCGCCCGTCTCGGCCTCCCAAAGTGCTGGGATTACAGGCTTGAGCCACCGCGCCCGGCCTTCTTACTCATTCTTTTCAAATAGTTTTTGTATCCATTAAGCATCTCCTCCTCCCTCAACTCACTCCACTACTCTTCTCAGCCTCTGATAACCATCATTCGAATCTCTTAGCTCCATGAGTTTAACTGTTTTAATTTTTACCTCCCACAAGTAAGAATACACCAAGTTTGTCTTTCTGTGCCTGGCTTATGTCACTTAACAAAATGGCCTCTGGTTCCATCACTGTTGTTGCAAATGACAGGATCTCATTCTTATTTATGGCTGAATAGTACTCCACTGTGTATACGTACTGTTTTCTTTTTCCATTCATCGGCTGATGGAACCTTAGGCTGCTCCCAAATCCCAGCTATTGTGAACAGAGATGCAATAAACATGGGGGTGCAGATATCTCTTCAATATACTTCCTTCCTTCCTTTTGGGTATAGATCTAGCAGTGGGATTCCTGGATCATATGGTAGCTCCATTTTCAGTTTTTTGAGGAATCGCCAATCTATTCTCCACAGTGATTGTACTAACTTATACTCCCACCAACAGTATATGAAGATTCCCTTTTCTCTACATCCTCACCCAGCATTTTTTTATTGCCTGTCTTTTGGATAAAAACCACTTTATCTAGAGTGAGATCATATCTCATGGTAGGTTTGATTTGCATTTTTCTGATGATCAGTGATGCTGAGCCCCTTATATATTCTGGTTATTAATCCCTTGTCAGATAGACAGTTTGCAAGTATTTTCTCCCATTCTCTGGGCTCCCTCTTCACTTTGCTGGTTGTTTCCTTCACTGTGCAGAAGCTTCTCAACTGGAATGTGATCCCATTTGTCCATTTTTACTTTGGCTGCCTATGCCTGTGGTGTATTACGCAAGAAATCTTTGCCAAGTCCGATGTCCTGGAGAGTTTCCGCCAATGTTTTCTTTTGGTAGTTTCATAATTTGAGGTCTTAGATTTAAGTCTTTAATCCACTTTGATTTGATTTTTTTATACGGCAAGAGAGAGAGGTCTAGATGCATTCCTCTGCATGAGGTTATCCAGTTTTCCCAGCTCCATTTATTAAAGAGATTGTCTTTTCCCCAGTGTATGTTCTTGGAATCGTTGTGAAATATGAATTCAGTGTAGGTGTACGGATTTGTTCCTAGGTTCTCTATCCTGTTGCATTGGTCTACATGTCTGTTTTTATGCCAGAACCATGCTGTTTTGGTTACTATAACTCTGTAGTACAATTTGAAGTCATGTAATATAATTCCACCAGTTTTGTTCTTTCTGCTCAAGATAGCTTTGGCTATTCTGGGTCTTTTGTGGTTCCATATAAATTTCAGGATTTTTTTCCTATTTCTGTGAAGAATGTCATTGGTATTTTGATTGGGATTGCATTGAATCTGTAGATTGCTTTGGGTAGTATGGACAGTTTAATAATATCGGTTCTTCCAATCCATGAATATGGCATATCTTTCCATTTCTTGGTGTCCTCTTCAGTTTCTTCCATCAGTGTTTTATTGTTTTCATCCTAGAGAGCTTTCACTTGTTTGGTTCATTCCTAGGTATTTTATTTTACTTGTAGCAATTATAAATGGAATTACTTCCTTGATTTCTTTCTCAGATTGTTCGCTGTTGGCATATAGAAATGCTAATGATGACTGAGGGTCTAAGTCCAGGCAGCCGAAGAGTGTGGTTAGCAAGATGAACAAAGATGCGCAGATGAGAGCAGGGATTAACCAAAAGTTGATGGAAACTGGAGAAAGAGAACGCCTCAAAGAGTTGCTGAGAGCTAAATTAATTGAATGTGGCTGGAAGGATCAGTTGAAGGCACACTGTAAAGAGGTAATTAAAGAAAAAGGACTAGAACACGTTACTGTTGATGACTTGGTGGCTGAAATCACTCCAAAAGGCAGAGCCCTGGTACCTGACAGTGTAAAGAAGGAGCTCCTAGAAAGAATAAGAACATTCCTTGCTCAGCATGCCAGCCTTTAAGATTGAATTAGATTGTGTTGTTGTGGTTTTATTTCTGAAAGTAAAACTTGCCATAAATTAGAAAACAATTTCCCAAAATAAAATCCTTTTTTGTGTGATGGCATACAGTTTTCAGTAATGATGTATACATTGCATTGATTTTTTTTCCCTAAATGTGTTATTTTAATAAATATCTCATGAATGAGAAAAAAAAAAAAAAAGAAATGCTAATGATTTTTGTATGTTGAATTTCTATCCCGCAACTTTACTAAATGTATTGATTAGTTCTAATAGTTTTTTTGGTGGAGTCTTTAGTTTTTTCCAAATATAAGGTCATATCATCTGCAAACAAGGACAATTTGACTTCTTCCTTTCCCATTTGGCTATCATTTATGTTGTTCTCTTGTCTGACTGCTCTAGCTAGGATTTCCAGTACTATGTCACTATTCAACACAGTGGGCATCCTTGTTATTTCAGATCTTACAGGAACGGCTTTCAGTTTTTCCCCATTCAGTAGGATATTCGCTGTGGGTCTATTGCATATGGCTTTTATTATATTGAGGTATGTTCCCTCTATACTCAGTTTTTTGAGGATTTTTATCATTAAGGGATGTTGAATTTTATCGAATGCTTTTTCAGCATCAACTGAAATGATCATATGGTGTTTTCCCTTCATTTAGTTGCTATGATCTATCACACTGATTGGTTTCTGTATGTTGAACCATTTTTGTATCCCTGGGATAAATTCCACTTGGTCATGATAAATAATTTTTTTTAAATGTACTGCTGACTTTGGTTTGTTAGCATTTTGTTGAGAATTTTTACATGTGTTCATCAGGGATACTAGCCTGTAGTTTTCTTTTACTGATGTGTCTGTCTGGTTTTTGGTATCAGGGTAATTCTGGCCTCATAAAATGAGTTTGGAAGTATCCCCTCCTCCTCTATTTTTCAGAATAGTTTGAGTAGGGTTGGTATTACATCTTCTTTAAGTGGTAGAACTTAGCAGTGAAGCCATTGCATCCTTGACTTTTCTTTGCTGGGAGACTTTTTATTATGGCTTTGATCTCGTTATTTGTTATTGGTCTACTTGGGTTTTGGATTTCTTCATGATTCTATCTTAGTAGGTTGTATATGTCTAGAAACTTATCCATTTCTTCTAGGTTTTTCCAATTTATCAGTATATAGTTGTTCACAGTAGCCACTAACGATCCTTTGAATTTCTGCAGCATCGATTATAGTATCTCCGTTTTCATCTCTGATTTTATTTATTTGGGCCTTCTCTCTTTTCGTTCTTAGTCTGACTACAAGTTTGCCAATTTTGTTTATCTTTTCAAAATACCAAAAAAACAACTTTTCATTTCATTGATCTTTTGTATTGCTTTGTCTCAATTTCATGTATTTCTGCTCTAATTTTTATTATTTATTTTCTTCTACTAACTTTGGGTTTGGTTTGCTGTTGCTTTTCTAGTTCTAAGACGCATCATTAGGTGGTTTATTTGAACTTTTTCTTCTTTTTCGATGTAGGCATTTATAGCCATAAACTTCTCTTAGTACTGTTTTGTTGTATTTCATAGGTTTTGTCATGTTGTGTTTCTATTATCATTTGTTTCAAGAAATTTTTCAATTTCTTTCTTAATCTCTTCATTGACCCACTGGTCATTCAGAGGCATATTGTTCAGTTTCCATGTGTTTGTACAGTTTCCAAAATTCCTCTTGTTATTAATTTCTAGTTTTATTCCGTTGTAGTCAGAGAAGACACTTGATATTATTTCAGTTTCTTGGAATGTTTTAAGACTTGTTTTGCAACCTAGCATATGGTCTATCCTTGAGAATGATTCATGTGCTGAGCAGAAGAATGTGTATTCTGTAACTACGGAATGAAATGTTCTGTATCTATCAGGTCCATTTCGTCTATGGTACAGATCAAGTCTGATGTTTCTTTGTTGATTTTCTGTCTGGATGATCTGTCCAATGCTGAAAGTGGGGTGTTGAGGTCTCCAGCTATCATTGTACTGGCGTCTATCTCCATCTCTCACTCTGATAATATTTGCTTTACACATCTGAGTGCACCAGTGTTGGATGCATATATAACTGCTCTATCCTTTTGCTGAATTGACCCCTTATCATTATACAATAACCTTCTTTGTCTCTTTTTAAATTTTTTTCTTGAAATCGATTTATCTGATATAAACATAGCTACTTCTGCTCCTTTTTGGTTTCCATTGGCATGGAATATCTTTCGCCATCCCTTTATTTTCAGTCTATATGTGTTTTTATAAATGAAGTGTGTTTCTTGTAGGCAATAGATCCTTGGGTCTTAAAACAAATCTATTCATTCTCTCTCTTTCTTTTGATTGAAGGTTTAGTCCATTTACATTCAATGTTATTATTGATTAAGTAAGGACTCACTCCCGCCATTTTGTTATTTGTTTTCTGGTCTTCTCTTCCTTCTTTCCTTCCTTCCTGTCTTCCTTTTAGTAAAGGTGTTTTTCTCTGGTGTTATGTTTTATTTTCATGCTTTTTACTTTTTCATATCCATTGTATGTTTTTAGACTTGAGGTTGCCATGAGATTTGCAAATAATATTTTATAACACATCATTTTAAACTGATGACAAATTAACACTGATGATATAAACAAACATACTAAAAAACAAGCAAAAAGAAAACTAAAAAGACTCTATACTTTAACTTCATCTCCCCACTTTTTCACTTTCTGTTGTTTCTATTTACATCTTGCTGTACTGTCTATGCCTTGAAAAGTTATTATTTTTGATTTGTCTTTTCATCTTTGTACTTAAGATATGAGAAGTACACACATTGCGATTTAACAGTCTTTGTTTTTCTCTGCACGTACTATTACCAGTGAACTTTTCACCTGCAGATGATTTCTTATTGCTCATTAACATCCTTTTATTTCAGACTGAAGAAATCCCTTTAGTATTTCTTGTATGATAGGTCTGGTATTGATGAAATCCAACAGCTTTTGTTTGTCTGGGTACCTCTTTATTTCTCCTTCTTGTCTGATTTTTTTTTTTTTTTTTTTTGAGATGGAGTCTTGCTCTGTCACCCAGGCTAGAACGCAGTGGCATGATCTCGGCTCACTGCAAGCTCCGCCTCCCAGGTTCACACCATTCTCCTGCCTCAGCCTCCTGAGCAGCTGGGATTACAGGTGCCTGCAACCATGCCTGGCTAATTTTTGTGTTTTTAGTAAAGACGGGGTTTCACCGTCTTGGCCAGGCTGGTCTCGAACTCCTGACCTCATGTGATCCGCCCGCCTCGGCCTCCCAAAGTGCTGGGATTACAGGCATGAGCCACCACACCCAGCCTGAAGGATATTTTTGCCATATATGCTATTTAAGTTTTTTCCCTTCAACGCTTTAAGTATGTCATGCCACTCTCTCCTGGCCTGTAAGGTTTTCACCAAAAAGTCTGCTGCCAGATGTACTGGAGGTCTATTTTATGTTGTTTATCTTGCTACTTTTAGGATCCTTTCTTTATTCTTGACTTTTGAGAGTTTGATATTAAATGTCTTGAGGTAGACGTCTTTGGGTTAAATCTGCTTGGTGTTCTATAACTTTCCTGTACTTGAATATTTATATCTTTCTCTAGGTTTGGGAAGTTCTCTGTTATTATCCCTTTAAGTAAACTTTCTACGGCTGTCTCTCTCTCTACCTCCTCTTTAAAGCCAGTAACTCTTAGATTTGCCCCAATGAAGCTATTTTCCAGATCTCATAAGCATGCTTCATTCTTTTTTACTCTTTCTTTTGTCTCCTCTGACTGTTCTTGCTTGCTTGCTTGCTTTTCTTGCTTTCTTTTTTTGAGACAGGATCTGGCTCTGTCATCCAGGCTGGAGTGCAGTGGTGCAATCTTGCCTCATTGCAACCTCTGCCTCCCAGGCTCAAGCCATCCTTCCAGCTCTCACTTTGTATTTTCAAATAGCCTCTTAAAACTTACTATATCATTCTTCTACTTGATTAATTCTACTATTAGGAGATTCTGATGCATTCTTCAGTATGTCAATTGCATTTTTCAGCTCCAGAATTTTTGCTTGACTGTTTTTAATTAGTTCAATTTGTTTGTTATCCTGATAGGATTCTGAATTCCTTCTCTGTGCTATCTTGAATTTCTTTGAGTTTCCTCAAAACAGCTATTTTGAATTCTCTGTCTGAAAGATCACATATCTCTGTTTCTCCAAGACTGGCCCCTGGTACCTTATTTAGTTCATTTGGTGAGGTCCTATTTTCCTGGTCAGTCTTGATGCTAGTGGATGTTTGTAGGTGTCTGGCCAGTGAAGAGTCAGGTATTTATCTGGCCATTGAAGAGTTAGGTATTTATTGTAGTCTTTGCAGTCTGGGTTTGTTTGTACTCATCCTTCTTGGGAAGGCTTTCCAGGTATTCAAAGGACTTGGGTGTTGTGATGTAAGTTTTTGGTCACTGCAGCTGTATCTGCATTAGGGGGCATCCCAAGCCCAGCAATGCTGTGGTCCTTGCAGATTCGTAGACGTACCACCTTGATGGTCTTAGATCACATCTGGAAGAATTCTCTGAATTACCAAGCAGAGACTCTTGTTCTTTTCCCTGATTATCTCCCAGATGAATGTGAGGAGGGTGATTGGTGGCAGCTTCTATTTGGCCATCTTGCTTCACCTCCGGCCTAAACTTAAAAAAACTTTTATACCACATTGGTCCTAATCATTCTGTAAAACTTGTTTTATGTAACACTTTAAAATATCTTCACGTTTCTCTTCTAATGTACTGGTTTCCTTTATCCTTTTTCTGGCTGCTGGTTTTTGTTTTTTGTTTGTTTGTTTTTTAATACTTTTTTAATCCAGACCAATTCCTGCTATTTCCCAACAGAAATCTCAAATTATGTTTCTCATTCCCACACCCCCTCCACTTTCTGTCACCCCGCCCCTGCGACCTCTCTGACAGGTTTCCCTACCTCCTGCCTTCCCCACTCCCCATTCCAGCTTCTGTTACACCTCCAGAATTCTTTTCCAAAGAGAAAAATTCATTTTTCTCTCTCCTTGGCCTCAAGACCTCCAATGACTCTTTGCTCCCTTAGTTACAGTCCAAATCCTCTAGCAAGGCTTATAAGCCCCTGCAGTAGTGGCTCTGGCTACATCTCCTGCCCTCCCTGCCTCTTGTGACTGGGCAGCACTGAACCAGGCAATCTCCCATCTACTGGCCACACCTGTAAGACCTACATCCTTGTACGCCTGTACTTGCTCTTCCCACTTGCCTTCTTGGCTCAGGGTCTGTAATTACCTCTCCCAGCCCCCATGTGCCTGGTAAGATCCTATCCGGTTTTCCAACCCTCCCCTCCAGCCTTCCCACAGCCTTCCACAATTCACCATGCCCTTCCTAACACCCCATATTGCATGGGGCTCCACTTACCCTGTCTGGCTCACTTTACAGGACTCTGTTTCTCTCTATCTGCTGCATGGGGCACTCCTTCTAGCCAGAGGCCATGACTGCTCTGTGCCCTGTATCCAGCCACTGGCCACATGACAGGCCATCCGTACATCCATACAGGTTTGCTAAACTAAGTGAACTGCACTTTGGGCAAGTAACTAAACCTCTCTGAGCCCCAGTTTCTTCATGGGTAATACAGGACTGACAACACGTAGTTCCTGTGGTGTCTGCCAGGGCTATCTGGAACACACACTCAGCCCGGGGCTTGCCACACTGTGCTTATTCCTAAGTGTTAGTATGGAGCCTCCTCCCAGTCCCCTAAATGCCCTCTCCCCACAGATCAGTTTTCTCTCCTAAGCCAGCTTTTCCCTCTGAGCCTCGTTATACCTCCAAATCATCCCTATTCGTTGGAATTACACAGGACCTGGAAGCTGACAAGAGGGTTCTCGCAGAACAGAAGGCCTCTGTATTCACTAAGCAGGAAGAGAAAGAACGGGTCTGCACAGGCAGACATGCAGAGCAGGGCTGCTGCAGCCAAACTAAGGGAGATGAAGAGCTGTCCTCAGCCAGCTCACTCTCTAGTGGCCCTATCTCACCCCAAAGCTTCACAGGAGACAACTGCATCCCATCAGCATTAATAGACTTACGAGGACAAACTGTACTCAGCACATTGTTCCAAACGCTGGGCTGCCAAGCCTGCACCCATGAATATTTCATATAATAAATCTGCTTAAAGATACATGAGTATGTTTCATGGAATAGACTTTATGCAGCAAGAGGCAAACCACAGACACAGCAAGTGTGAATCAAAATACCCAGGCCTCCCACAGACTACAACAGGTTTGCAAACTAACCTTCCCAAGGACGGGCTGGCATCTGCCATACTCCGGGGCCCTTTGCTCAGACCAGGGGCTGATGCCTGGCAGTGGGGCAGGGAGCAGCAAAGCAAGAGTGAAGAGAGGAAATGAGAGGCGCAGGGGAGAGAAAAGGCCACCCCTTCGTCCTCCCCTCCTCCCTTTCAAGTTCCCCATCTCGAGAGCTGCAGGAAGAACATACAACCTGGGAATCCAGGAATATAAGATGACTCCCATACTGAAGGCAATCGGCCAATGAGAAGAACCAAAACAATGCTTAATGCCAACCTGGAATATATGATTTTTAGGAATGTAGACAAAAAAGTCTGATCACAATTTGTAGGTTTTGTTAATTTGTTTACATACACATACTAAAAATCCTGTTGATTATAAAATACTATTTTTCCCACACCTAGCTCACAAAATAATTTCTCTTCAGACCCTTCGTGTGCATCAACAGCAATGCCTTTATGAAGCCTAGAGTCAAGCTGAGTCACCCAGAGCACATCCTCCTCACCAGCTGTTTAGGGTGTGTTCGATACAGTTCCCTGTGATTTTATGTAGAATGTTGGCATCAGAAATGTCACCCAACCCACAAGAACCCGTGTTCATATCATGAAGGCAGTTGGGGGTTGTTTTTGATCACCTAACAACATTTCTCATAGTAGGGTTCTTCACCCGCCTATAATCATACATTTGTAGCCATTCACCAACCTTCAGGAATATCCCGCCCCAGAAATATCCTCCCCCAGAAATAATGAGTAAATCTGTGTTAAATTTTTTTGCCTACTTTTATTTTTAATTAATTCTGCATCTATATTCAGTAATGACTGAGCTTTCTTTTCAGGTAAACATGTCCTCAACCAGTACTTCATTGTTCAAACTAAAATATGTCACCGAGAAACTGCTGTGTGATATAAAAGACCTTGGAAAGGCTCAACTCTTTCGAAAGGGACAGTGTGGGGAGGAGGGGAACGAGGTGAAGCTTGCCTCACATTCCAGCATGCACAGCAAACTCAACACGTGTGATGCAGAGAGGCCGAAGCACCGGTCGTGGTTGCCTCACATTCCAGCATGCACAGCAAACTCAACACGTGTGACGCAGAGAGGCCGAAGCACCGGTCGTGGTTGCCTCACATCCCAGCATGCACAGCAAACTCAGCACGTGTGATGCAGAGAGGCTGAAGCACCAGTCATGGCAGAGCCTGGTGCCAGGCAGAAGCAGGCATCTTTGCCACCCAGCCCTGTGCCCGCTGGCACTGAGATGCCTGAGAGCCAGGCCACCGCTCCTGTAAACACTCCCTGGGGACACAAAGTCAGGCCAAGCCTTTAGCTGCATTTAGTGGAGAAAATCCATTTTATCACTTGGCCTGCCCCACTGGGAGTCAGGTGGCAGCCACACTCCCGAGCCAAGAAGGCATGCGGCAAGGGCTGGCCCCAAGCACGGAAAGATGCCAGGTTTCCAGGAAAGCCCAAGGCCTGCTTAAAGAACAGCCACTCCTCTGGCCACAGACAGCAATGCCACAGGTCGGCCAGAGGCCAGGGGTTTGCCCATCTCCTCCCCGTGCTCATCCAGAGACCATCCCCCAGCACAGCTACTGGAGGGAAGGTGATGGCACAAAGGTGAGGCACTCTCTACCCAAGTCCAGCAATCCTGGTGCCCCTGCCACTGCTGAATCCACCTCCTGCAGGAACCACAAACAGGTTTCAACTTTTCCTGAGCGGCTGCCTGGAGCACAGGCAGGAAGGATTCCGCAACAACATCCGGACTCCGCGAGAAGGTCTGCCATCAGCAGAAATGTCCACCAGTGGGCTGGCCAGCTCGCCTCCCGCGTAGTTATCATCCAAGCTCAGTGGGCGCAACATTTAGGCTGGAATCACCCCGAAGATGAGGAGTCGGTGCCTCCTGAGACTCAAGAATGAACTCATTATGAAAAGCACGGTCTGGGGTTCAGATGCTCAGATGCCACCTAGTCACCTGGCAACCCTGGTCCAAGTACTTCAACACCCTAACTCCTCCACACAGCGGGAGTCACGTGACTGTCCCCCAGGGCTCTCAGGAGAAGCATAACGGGAGCTCAGTAAAGGACAGCTGACACCGCCAGTACTCCGTTCCAACAGTTGGGAAGTTTTTTCCACACAAGAACACCTAGATTAGAGAAAAGAATACACTCCGTATTTACACAGTGCCAAGATACTGTAGGCACTAATAAAAGCTAACTGGTGAAGGCAGGTGCAGCGGCTCACGCCTGTAATCCCAGCACTTTGGGAGGCTGAAGCAGGTGGATGGCCTGAGCTCAGGAATTCCATATCAGCCTGGGAGATATGGTGAAACTCCATCTCTACCAAAAATACAAAAAATTAACCAGGCGTGGGTAGTGCACCACAGGAGGCTGAGGTGGGAGGATCACTTGAGCCCGGGAGGTAGAGTTTGCCATGAGCCAAGATCTCCCCACTGCACTCCAGCCTGCTGGGTGACACAGTGAGACCCCGTCTCAAAAAGAGCTACCACAATGCTCCACTGGAAGGTATTTCCAGGCCTTTCCTCCTGCCACATTCAGCCCACATCTGGATCCCACCTCTGCTGGGGGCTGCCCAGGGCCCACACTCTTCATGCTTAGCATGGAGTACCTATTTGCAAAACATGCTTCAAAAGTCACTAAAACAGGCCAGGCGCAGTGGCTCACGCCTGTAATCCCAGCACTTTGGGGGCCCGAGCGGGTGGATCACCTGAAATCAGGAGTTTGAGACCAGCCTGGCCAACGTCTCTACTAAAAATACAAAAATTAGCTGGGTGTGGTGGCACATGCCTGTAATCCCAGCTACTAGGGGGGCTGAGGCAGGAGAATCGCTTGAACCTGGGAGGCGGAGATTGCAGTGAACCAAGATCGCACCACTGCACTCCAGCTTGGGCAACAGAGCGAGACTCTGTCTCAAAAGGAAAAAAAAAAGTCACTAAAACGATCCAAACCTATAGGTAGATCAAACACAATTCTGAAATGAAGAGGTCTTAATGTATCAGAAAAGTCACTAAGTAAAGACAACTGCCTCCCAGTTGGAAATGGCCTCTCCCACTCTCAAGCCTTGTCAAGCCGCAGGACACCAAGGCTGACCTGAAGAAGCGGGGCAGGTCTTTCAGGACCGACACCTCCTTGGTACGTTCCCAAGGAGGAGCTGTTCACGCCTTCTCGAAGCAAGGGCAGGTGCCCTGTGATGCCCGGTATCCATACACTCGGAGGACAAGCAAACGAAATGACAGGCTCTGCGGCTGGTGGGTGGGGACACAGTAGACCCTACTATGGGCTCCATAGAATTTAAATTAGGGCACAGCTATTCTGTGTCCTGATTTTCACGTCTGAAATGATATCAAAGGTATTTCCTTAAAGGAAGTTTTCCTGGAGCCACAGACAGATGATTGAGTGATGGACAGGCAGAGCTACGTTACGTACTGATCTCCCCAAGGCTTGTCAGCGACTCCAACAAGAGCTGGAGGAAAAATGACTTTCTGGGAAAACAAAATAAAACACTACTTTCCAATTAACCTGCACCATGAATGTGAAGGCACGTTTCCAGGAGGAAAGAAAAATCTGCTAACGGACTGGGAGTCTCATTCCTACACCCATGCCAGACACCTGAACACCCCAGGGCCTCTGCACTGGCTACTCTGCTGAGAGAACCCTCCCCCAGAACCTTCTCTGCCTGAATCCTTCTAGCCGTCCAGGTATCAGTTCAAATGTCACCTCCAGAGATTTCCCCTCACCAAAAAAGTAGCTACCACCCTCACCACCACCACCACACACCTGCACACGACACACACACACACACACACACACATCAGTCCTACCTATTGCATGACCAGATTCATTTCCTCCATAACACTTATCAGCAGATATGTCATATTTTTCAGTGTTTAGTCTCTTACTGCCCATCTCTCCCCAGCTCCCAGCCGGCCTGTAAGGCACCATGAGGGCGGGCCCTTGTCTGTCTTACTCACTGCTGCACACCCAGCTCTCAGTCGAGTGCGTCACGTGCAGTGGAGGCTCTGTACATGCTTGCTGCAGGTAGGAACGAGCACAGAAAGGGACAGAGGGGCGGCATGATGGAACAGCCGTTCCAGACACAGAATGCTGCCCCGTGGCCCCACAGCACTTGGGAACTCAGCAGTTCTTTCCCACCCCAGCATCTCCTCTGGGCATGTCATATGCTTCTCCATCTCCGTCCCAGCCCTCACTCAGAGAGAGATTTCTTCCACATGGGACTTACTGTAAGTATTCCAGAGCACAGGCCTCCTTCTCACCTTTAACCTGCTAGATAGAATGCCCCGCAGAGCCGGGCTACAATATCTCACTTTGTCAGTAGGAGCTGTTGCCTCAATTTTACACCCAACCTGCAAACTACTGATATGACTTTTTTTTTTTTTTTTTTTTTTTTTAGACGGAGTCTTGCTGTCTCCCAGGCTGGAGTGCAGTAGCGTGATCTCGGCTCACTGCAAGCTCCGCCTCCCAGGTTCACGCCATTCTCCTGTCTCAGCCNTTTTTTTTTTTTTTTTTTTTTGAGACGGAGTCTTGCTGTCTCCCAGGCTGGAGTGCAGTAGCGTGATCTCGGCTCACTGCAAGCTCCGCCTCCCAGGTTCACGCCATTCTCCTGTCTCAGCCTCCCAAGTAGCTGGGACTACAGGCACCCACCACCACACCTGGCTAATTTTCTGTATTTTTAGTAGAGACAGGGTTTCACCGTGTTAGCCAGGATGGTCTCGATCTCCTGACCTCATGATCTGCCTGCCTTGGCCTTCCAAAGTGCTGGGATTACAGGCGTGAGTCACTGCGCCCAGCCACTGATACGACTTTGATGACCGGAGGAACACCAGGGTTCTTGGTCTTGTGCCGACAGGATTAACGACATGGACACACGTGGAGTGCTTTTAAGGAGCAGAAAGTTTAATAGGCAAGAAAGAAGGAAGAAAGAAGAGAACAGATCCCCGTACAGAGACAAGGGAGGGGGCTTGGAACAAACAGAAAGGAAGTGCGGTGGAAAAGTCGTGGGTTACGTGGGACGCTGGAGGAGGTGGGGCCTGATCTGCATCCAGGCTGTTATTTACAGAGCACACAGAAAAACCTGGCCCTCCCACCTTAGTTTAGGCCTTTTAATATGCAAACATGGGGCTCCCCGATGTTCTGAACACAAGGTGTTACCTGGAGGTGGCCATGACACTTGGTACACCCGGTGACAAGGAGAAGGAGGTGAGAATCGCCCTGTTGAGTGAACCCAGTTTCTAATGGGTGGTATTTGAATATCAGAGCTTGCTGGCCCGGCCCTTCAAGCCGCCTTTTCTGTTAGAAAAGAGATGGTTCGGGGGTTGTTTCTTATTATAAGAAAATTTCCACCGAGAACCTTTACCCTAACTATCTGCCTAAAAATTATTTCTTAATAACGCCTGTAGTACTACTTCAGAATAGCTGTGCCCGAATCTAAATTTTATGTCTGAAATGATATCAAAGGTGTTTCCTTAAATGAGGTTTTCCTGGAGCGACAGACAGATAATTGAGTGATAGACGGGCAGAGCCACAGGTCTATTGATCTCTCTTTGCTTGGTCACGAATGGGTCTTGGAAACACTGTGGTTCTCAGCAGCTGCCTGTTGCCCCCACCAGTGACTTGAGGTCCCTTTGAAAACAAAGGTCTCCAAGGGTAAGTGGGAAACGCTCTGAATTTGATTAGCTTTAAATGGGAAAGGTAACAGTCATCATGGATGTGCAGCTTTTATGAGGAAAGAAAAAGACAGAAGCGCAGGCCGGGCCCCTCCCTCACGTGTCAATTATCACTTTTGCAGGATGTCCTGGATGTACTAATAATTTAATTTGGCCAGGCAGTACCACAAACAGCTGAAGAGGGGAAAAGCAGCCTGCCCAGCTAATTTCTAAAACCATGTCCAATATCCATTCTCACAACCTACTTTACTGACAGTTCAAAAGCGACAGCTCCTCCTCCCCACACTGTCCTCACGGCACGACGTCCAATCATTACGCTGACCTGCTACCTCCTCACCCTCATCTCCACGTTGCGCTTACTGGACAGTCACTAGTTTCTAGGTAACCAACCTGCAATGAACGTCTGGGACTCCCTCAAGATTGCCACTGTGTCAGCAGAGATGGGCTCTATTCCAGTTGTCCAAAACCTTGACAGGACCAGGGCAGGGTAGGAGCAAATGTAACGCAAAGACACTGACCCACCGGACAGGGGGTGATGAAACGTCACGTGTCACCAGGGCAGCGTGTCTCCAGCAAGCCTGCCAGCTTCACCCACACTACCAGGAGGGCAGCTGTGGGCCTGGGGTCTCCGGCTCTGCTGCATGCGCATGTGGGCTCTTGCTGGAGAGACTTTTACTAAAACACAGATTCCAGGGTCCTGAGCACAGAGTCAGGTTCGGCAGTGAGGCACAGGAATCTTCATTTAAAAACCACTCCCGGCCAGGCGCAGGGGCTCATGCCTGTAATCCCAGCACTCTGAGAGGCCGAGGTGGGCGGATCACCTGAGGTCAGCAGTTCGAGACCAGCCTTATCAACATGGAGAGACCCCCCCCCCCCACCGTCTCTACTAAAAATACAAAATTAGCTGGGTGTGATGGCAGGTACCCGTAATCCCAGCTACCCGGGAGGCTGAGGCAGGAGAATCGCTTGAACCTGGGAGGCGGAGGTTGCGGTGAGCCAAGATCGTGCCATTGCACTCCAGCCTGAGGATAAGAGCTAAATTATGTCTTAAAAAAAAAAAAAGAAATACCACTCCCAAGTGATTCCACTGTAGGTGGCCCCTAGGCACTCTGAGAAAGAAGGTGACAGATGACCCCATTCTACTCAATCCCTGTCAGATGGCCCCAGGGTACTGCTTGGGTTTGGTTCTTGAGTCACACTGCAGGAGGACAATGGGCAAATTCTGGAGCAAGCTTGTCCAACCCAGGCCTAGTCTGGCTTTGAATGTGGCCCAACATATGAGTTTTTTGCAATTTTTTTTTTAGTTCAGCTATCATTAGTGTTAGTGTATTTTATGTGTGGCCCAAGATGATAATTTTTTTTTTTTTTTTGAGACGGAGTCTCACGCTGTCACTCAGGCTGGAGTGCAGTGGCATGATTTCGGCTCACCACAATCTCTGCCTCCTGGGTTCAAGCGATTCTCCTGCCTCAGCCTCCTGAGTAGCTGGGATTACAGGCATGTGCCACCACATCCAGCTAATTTTGTATTTTTAGTAGAGGGGGGGTTTCACCGTATTGGCCAGGCTGGTCTTGAACTCCTGCAAGTGATTGGCCCGCCTCGGCCTCCCAAAGTGCTGGGATTACAGGCGTAAGCTGCGGCACCCGGCCCAATTCGTCTTCTTCCAGTGTGGCCCCAGGAAGCCAAAAGACTGGACACACCTGTTCTAGAGCATCCCAAGGAGGCAAGCGGTCCAGAAACCATTTAATTCGAGGCATGACTGAAGGAACCACAGGTATTTGCCTCACGTGGGAGTGGGAAGAGGCAGAGAGGATGATATGTGTGTCCCCTCCAAATCTCACATTGAAATGTGATCCACAATGCTGGAAGTGGGGCCTGGTGGGAAGTACGGAATCGTGGGGGTGGATCCTTCATGAATAGCTTAGCACCTTCCCCTTGGAGGTAAGTTAGCTCTCGCACAGGCGGTTCACGGCAGATCTGGTTGTAGAAGTGTGTGGCACCTCCACCCGCTTCCACTCTGTCCTGCCCCTGCTCTCACCCTGTGATGTGCCTGCTTCCCCTTCACCTTCCGCCATGATCGGAAGCTTCCTAAGGCCCTCCCCAGAAGCACATGCTGGCACCACCCTTCTCTACGGCCTGCAGAACCGTGAGCCAATTACACCTCTTTTTAAAATAAATTACACAATCTTGGGTATCTCTTTATAGCAACACAAACATGGTCTAATACACCACCACACACACACCTGCTGATTTATTCTCTTCACATTTATTCTCATCCTTCTCCATCTAGCACACTTGTGGTTCACCAGGTTTTTTCTTGCCTGTAATGAAGAGAGGATAAATGGCTACAATAAACCCCTTCTCTCTTTTAAAATCTCAGTTTGCTTTTGACCCAGGTGCTCCTCACAGAGCAACAATCAAGCATCGGTCTCCAGGAAGACAAGGCTGTCATGGCTGGAAGAAAGAAGACCCGGGTAAAGGATCCAGTGCCCTCTCTGTGCCCAGTATGGCCAGACCAGTTCTCCTTCCCCTCACCCTGCTCGTGTCTTCCTCACCTCCAATGGCAAGAGGGTCTTTGGCAAGCGGATACAGGGACGAAGACCATGTTAGCATAGCAATACAGAGCTTGTCTGTCTTGTAGGTATAACACCTCGTGGACCTTCAAACACCCAGGCCTTCCAGATGAACTTCCGGGATGACCATGAGGAACTATGGCAAACCAGCAGGATGGAACCATGTCCCTGGAGGGAGAGCAAGACTCAGGGGAAAGATGAAAAGAAACACATTGAGAGGATTGAGGAGTGAGCAGAGGCAGAGGGGGTGAGCCCCGGACACTCCTCCAGGCTGATGAGGAATAAACCACAAGGCAGCTCCAAAGGAGAGGTGGGGGCAAGCAGGGGTCTGCACTATCCTCTGGACTCTGTGTTCGTGACCAGCCAACAGTGACGTTAGAATGTGGCCACATGGCCTTCCAGACACCGTGACACACCCTGAGGGGTTCCACAAGCATCAATCCATGATTTCTTTAACACAGACTATCCAGCCCCCACAGCCACCGTCGGAGAGCCAGTCCCAGACTCCCGGCCGGGCCTCGGGAGGGCGGCGCACCCTCCCTGGTGCTACTCGCCACTCGCCACCCGCCACCCGCCGCTCCATCCTCCTGGTCCCAATTTCCATCTCTCCACACTGAGCAGGCATTTGTCAAAACAAATGCACGGAGTCACTCACCACCTGTTTTTGGCACTCACTAAAGAATACTTTCAGTGAACTTTTTTGAAATAATCCTTGCACAGTGGGTAGAAGCATTCCTTAATTCGCCGTTTCTATAAATCACGTTTTGCTTTTTGACATTTAATACTAAATTTTCCTGACAGTAGAAGCTGTTTTTCTACAAGATAACATGTTCCACCCCATAAAAAGGAGGGGAAGAAGTATGATGGCGAGGGAAAGAGAGGAAGGAGATGCGAAGGGAGAAGAGAGCAAATGGCAGTTCCAGGATTTCACTGTGAAATCTGAGGGTGGGCGGTCACAGTCCACATATTCACCAAGCCGACCAGTTGCGGCCTGTGAGGGCTTCTTCGCCAAATTCCTCGATTTGTCCTTCCATCCCATGACCTATGACCTCCAAAGAACACTGCAGTTTTACCATGAGTAACACCCAAAGGAGGCACCGAGCCAGATTCCTGCGTCTGTCACGCAGGCAGGAAGGTGGCCTGGGCCGCGAGGCTCGTCCCCATCCCCCACACCCCACCCTTGTGCGCAGCCTCCTCTAGGGGCCCGCCTCTCTTGAAACTGGCACTGAGCCCCAGTTCCGACTGGCCCCCCACCTCCCTCCTGGTTCTCTGGGTTGGGGACACAGCTGGAGCCCAAGGAGGAGAGCCATGATCCCCACACAGCCCTGCCGGGCTCAAACCCTCCAACTCCAGGGCAGGCTCAGCTGCTGTATTAGTCTGTTCTCACACTGCTATAAAGAACTACCCAAGACTTGGTGATTTATAAGGAAAAGAGGTTTGATGGACTCACAGTTCTGCATGGCTGGGGAGGCCTCAGGAAACGCACAATCATGGCGGAGGGGACACATGGCAGAGGGTGCAGCAGGACAGAGAGAGAGAAGGGGGAAGCACTACACACTTTCAAACAGCAAACGTCCTGAGAGCTCACTGACTCTCTTGAGAAGAGCAGGGAGGAAGTCCCGCCCCCACGATCCAATCACCTCCCAACAGGCCCTTCCTCTGACAGGTAGGGATTAGAATTTCCGGTGAGATTTGGGTGGGGTCACAGTCAAACCTTATCAGCCGCTTTCCAAGGCTGCCTGCTCTCCTGGGTTTCACAAAGCCCCTTGTCCAGTGCTCCCTGAGATTGATACACACACATCCAGAGGGGTGCAAAAGGGAGTCCTGCAGGCACACGGACCAACCACTTCAATACTTATGGGCTTATATCATTGTGCAAAGTACTAAGAAAAACGCTTTAGAACTTGGATTTCAACAGATACTACCTCAGGAGGAGCTAAGGAGAAAAGAAGAAGGAAAAGGAGTTGATATGGTTTGGCTGTGTCCCCACCCAAATCTCATCTTGTGGGAGGGACCTGGCGGGAGGTAACTGAATCGTGCGGGCAGGTCTTTCCCATGCAGTTCCTGTGATAGTGAATAAGTCTCATGAGATCTGATGGTTCTGTAAGGAGGAGTTTCCCTGCACAACAACAACACGACAAAAGACGGGAGTTTCCCCTCTTTTTTTGCCTGCTGCCATCCATGTAAGACGTGACTCGCTCCTCATCTTCCACTATGATTGTGAGACTTCCCCAGCCACGAGGAACTGTAAGTCATTAAAATGCCCTTTTTCCTTGGCCAGGCGCAGTGGCTCACACCTGTAATCCGAGCACTTTGGGAGGCCAAGGCGGATGGATCACCTGAGGTCAGGAGTCTGAGACCAGCCTGGCCAACATGGTGAAATGCCATCTCTACTAAGAAAATACAAAAATTAGCTGAGCATGGTGGCCGGCACCTGTAATCCCAGCTACTCGGGAGGCTGAGGCAGGAGAATCGCTTGAACTCGGAGGAAGGAGATTGCAGTGAGCCAAGATCACGCCACTGTACTCCAGCCTGGGGGACAGAGCGGGACTCCGCCTCTAAAAACAAACCCCTTTTTCCTGGATAAATTACCCAGTCTCGGGTATGTCTTTATCAGCAGTGTGAAAATGGACTAATACAGGAGTCAAATTAAAATATACGTTAAGTAGGTAATACTGCAGACAGCTCTAGGACACTGGGAAAATGCACAAAGGAAACATGCAGACGGAATTTTAGATGCACTGCTCACATCCGATGCCACCTTCTGTGGGTGAGACACTGTGTTTAAAAGGCCAAACGCGGCACCAGCAGCCAGGAGGAGTTCAACACGCTGATTTCCCCGCCTGACGTCAGAACCCACTCACCTAATTCACCTAATGTCTCATCTAAAGCCTCTCACTAAATCCCTTCCTGTAACCTCAAAAGGCTACACCCACCAGGCAATGTTCAGGATCCGGCACTTCTCTAAGCAGCACCACGCTGTATAAAACAGGCATTCGGCTCACATCAGAGGCATACGGCTCACATCAGCACACGATGGGCGCAAGGCTCACACCAGGCGCATGGCAGCACCATACTGTATAAAACAGGCATACGGCTCACATCAGAGGCATACGGCCCACATCAGCACACGACGGGCACATGGCTCACACCAGGTGCATGGCACATGACAGGCACATGGCACACTGGCACCTGCTCTTCATGGGATCACAAAGAAAGGAAACATGTGTCAGGCAGCAACGTAGACAGACATGAGCTCATCCCATCCTCGCCATCACCGTGCCCCATGGAAAGGAGGCAGCTGTGGCCAGAGAGGGGAAGGCCCCTGCCCAAGGTGACTCAGTCGATGGCCAAAGCCCAGATTTCAGCCCAGGGCTCGCTGATTCCAGAATATACTCAACCTTTCAGGAACCAGGGTTGCCCTCGCTTCACTTGTCCTATCTGACTCCTTCATTAAGGGGCACAGCTCCCACTGAGCGTGCTCACTACAAACCCAAGTGCTGTCAAAAGAGGTAAACATGTGGTCTTTAGCCCTCTTGATGCCACATACTTCAAGTCCACGCATAAATAAACTCCAGTGGAGAAAACCTCAACATCCCAACCTAGTAACGGCCCTTTCCTGATGGATCCAGAACCCTCCACCGCTCACCACCGCCACAGCCTCCCCAGGCCCAGCACCATCCTGTCTCCCCCAGGCCAGGGTGATGGCCCCTCAGTCTACTCTCCACACGGAGGCCAGACCCTGCTCCTCTGAGCCAGTCAAAGCTGGAATCCTCACTCCGATGCAGGCTGGGAGCTGCCCTCCTCCTGCTAGCTCTGGCACGGGTGCCCACTGCGCTCGCCCAGGCCACTGCGCTGAGCCTCTGACACAGCAGCCCCTCACGCCTGCCGCCCGGATGCTCCTTGCCAGGGCTGCCCAGCCAGCTCCTTCCTTCCTTCAGGTCTTCACTCAATGCCACCTTTCAGTGACAGCTTCCCTGCCCATCCAATTAAAAACTGCAACTGGCCGGGCGTGGCGGCTCACGCCTGTAATCCCAGCACTTTGGGAGGCCGAGGCAGATGAATCACCTGAGGTCGGGAGTTCGAGACGAGCCTGACCAACATGGAGAAACCCGTCTCTACTAAAAAATACAAAAATAAGCTGGGCGTGGTGGCACATGCCTGTAATTCCAGCTACTTGGGAGGCTGAGGCAGGAGAATCACTTGAACCCGGGAGGGAGAGGTTGCAGTGAGCAGAGATCACGTCACTGCACTCCAGTCTGGGCAACAGGAGCGCAACTCCATCTCAAAAAACAAACTGCAACCACCCTCATACCACCCCCATCCTCTTCTCCTGCCGACACACGGTATAATGTACTTACCTGCTAACTTACTATATGATTTATTCATCTGCTTTTCATGGAACAAAGAAATGAAAAGAAACCTAACCCTTTATGAACCCCTACTTCAGTGCCTCCCGGGCAGCGAACTAGACATTTTTAAGAGCTCATTTAATCCTCTTTCTGCCAGGATGTAAGTGCTACAAGGCAGGGACTTTTCACCTGTTCTGTCTGTTCTGTTCATTGATACACCCAAGTTCCCAGGACAGCACCCAGCACATAGTAGATGCCCAGGCTGAATGATGGCTTCAGAGAGCAGCAGTACTGGATGGGATTACATGGATCTTAAAAATGCTCATCTCAGGCCAGGCACGGTGGCTCATGCCTGAAATCCTAGCACTTTGGGAGGCCGAGGTGGGTGGATCACGAAGTCAGGAGATCGAGACCATCCTGGCTAACATGGTGAAACCCCGTCTCTACTAAAAATGCAAAAAATTAGTTCGGCATGGTGGCGGGTGCCTGTAGTCCCAGCTACTCCGGAGGCTGAGGCAGGAGAATGGCGTAAACCCAGGAGGCAGAGCTTGCAGTGAGCCGAGATCGCGCCACTATACTCCAGCCTGGGCAATAGAGCGAGATTCCATCTCAAAAAAAAAAATGCTCATCTCAAAGCAGCACTCGTTTGCCTCTGGCTTTTGTGAATGACCCACAAGGGCCAACCTAGGCTTCCCTCTGTTGGCATAAATGTGCACTGGACAGATGGCCCTGGGGTCTGAGGACTCCCTCAAGCTACATGAAAGCACAGACCATCTCACTGAGTACAGCCAAGTCACCCTCGCGCCAGGCCCCTGCTGTACTGCGGGCCGGTCCCCCACCCCCACCGCACCTGCTGACTCCCCAAGGCTCAGGCCTAGCAGACCACGGTTAGGAAAGCAGAGACCACTTGCTAACTGCAACAATCAAGTGGGTGACCAATATGGGTAGAGCTAAGCAGTCACCCAAATCACTGATGTGACCCCATGTGCTTCTGACAGGAAAGGCGGGGCCCAGCCAGGTGGAAAGGGGCTATCCACAGGTTATGCAGCAGGTCCTAGAGGAGCCAGGCCCCAGGTCCTTCTCATACAGCCCTGCACCTGCCCGGGAGGGGAGCGAGGCCAGGACAGATCCCCATGAAGCTGTGCTGAGTACTGGGTCCAGACATCAGGGAGGGGCTGCTCCGCCAGCAGCTGGAGGCACCCTCCTCTCTACCTGCCACAGAGACTCTGAATGCTCTCGGAGGGCTGGCCTGAGTGTCTGCACAGCCAGGAAGTCTGAGGTGGCACGAAGGAGCCACTCAGGTCTGCTCTCAAATTTTCCCTCCCATCCTATTCCCAAAGTTGCCCCCAAGCCTCTACCTCCTGCCTCAAACGCAGCAGGACCCACACCAATAAAAGGGAGTCTCCGCCAAGTGCTCGGGAGAATGCGGAATGGGAAGGGGAAGAGCCACCTGGAGGGGAGCTCACCAGGGTCCTGCAAAGCAGAAGATGCACACGCCCCCGGACCCTGCAGCCCCTTCCAGGCGTGACCCTGCAGAGCCTCAAGCACATCTGCAGATGCAGATGTGTGCCTGGGTGGTCACCGTAGTGGGGGTGACAAAACAGGGGAACCGCCCAGCCATCTCTCAGAAGGCAAATGAGTAAACGGAGGTCCGCCCACAATAAAATACTACGCAGCAATTAAAATGACCGGGCAAGACTTCCACGTATCAGCAAAGATAAATCTCACAATCATAATGCTATGAAATCTCATACTCACAATGAAATGACAAATGGATATACGAGAGTGTTTACATAACTGCTGGAAACATACAAAGCAGTAACACATAGATATTTTATGCATACATACACACGTGGTAAAAGAAAACATACAAATTGCACAAAACACACCAACTTCTTGTGACAGTAAATAGAGGGAGCAGGATGGAGAAGAACTAGAGTAAGCTTTAGCCACGTCTATACTATTTTATTTCCTTAAAAAAAGAATCTTAAGCAAATAGAGAAAAATGTTAGCACCTGTTTAAGTTACACAGTAGAAACAAAAGTATCTGTCACTTTTTTTTTTTTTTTTCATTTTTCTGTTTTGGCTTGTTCCAGAACTAAAATTTTTAACATCTAAAAAATAAATTATATCATGAGAGGCAGAAAGTGGGGTTGTGCGATATCAATTAGCGAGAAAAACTCTTTATAATGAAGAGGCAGGAGAGTGGCGGCTGAGGAGCAGCCCTGATGGACCGGATCTTCACGTGTTAATCTGTGGGAAGAGGACCACATAGGACTGGGAAGTGTTTCTTGTGAAGAATGAAGGAAGGTTCCTGGGAACAATTTAAAAGAAGAAAAAAAACCACACGTACACACACACACAGAGGCGAGAGAGATTCACTGTGGTGTTATTTATTGTGTGAAAAACCAGAAACTCACAGCTCGGGTTACAAAAGAAATATGAAAGAAATATGACCATAACTTATGCTACAGTGATAGGAACAATAAGCTGGAGACAGGGCAGCAAGACGGGAGGGGTTTATGGCATACGCCACCACAGGTGGGTCCCCTATTCAGTGCAATGAGTAGAGAACAACATTCCCCTGCTCGATCCAAACTAGGCCCCGAGAGACAAGGGCTCAAGGGAACATGGGAAAATGAAGACGGTTTGTTGAATGAGATTTACAGCTTTCCGCTACCTGGAGAAGAAAGTCACAAAGGGCTCTCCGTGGGGTCCAGGCACCGCACCCCAGCTGCCCGCTTTTCTCCAAGCACTTTCTCCTGCCCTTTGCTCAGACCCTCCCTCTCCGCAGGGCCCAGGGAAGGCTGTCCTAAGCTGACTCCTCTCCTGGGCCAGTGAGATTTCCCTCTCATATTTCCAGGCTGGAACAAATCCCCCAAAGACTCCCACAAATCAGGTCCAGATGCCGCACATGTCACAGGAAAAGGCTCAGAAGTCAACAGCTCCAGAAATCAGGGGCTAAACTGCAAGACCACATTTCATTTCCCAAGGCCGCTGCTTAAGACACAGCCTATAGAGCCTTAAGTAAAGGAAATGTTTTCATTTTGCATTTGCCTTAAAATGTCTCCCAACTCTCTGAGAGCCACATCAGTTCTAAAAACTTCCACTGTTCACATTTCACTTTTTTTTTTCTTTTTTGAGAAGGAGTTCTTGTCTCCCAGGCTGCAGTGCAGTGTTGTGATCTCGGCTCACCGCAACCTCTGCCTCCTGCGTTCAGGCAATTCTCCTGCCTCAGCCTCTCGAGTAGCTGGGATTACAGGCGCGCACCACCACGCCTGGCTAATTTTGTATTTTTAGTAGAGACGGGGTTTCACTATGTTGGTCAGGCTGGTCTGGAACTCCTGACCTCAGGTGATCCCGGCCTCGGCCTCCCAAAGTTCTAGGATTACAGGCATGAACCATGTGCCCGGCCTGTTCACATTTCTGATCAAAGCAAAAGCCACTCGATGAGCCCAAAGAAGAGACCAGTAAGCAGGGCCAGCCTACCTGGCAGTTTACATCCTCCGCAAATGCTGCTCGGCAAATTCAACTATGTAGCCAATCGCTCTTCCCTGAAGCGAGTTTTAAAGGGTAACGCTAGAAGGAAACGGTGCTCTCAGACAAATCAGGGGGTGCCCGATGCCCAGCTCTGTGCCAGGGAGCACCCCCGCCAGGGTGGTGAGACTTCCCTCATATTTCCAGGCTGGAACAAATCCCCCAAAGACGCCCATAAATCAGGCCCCAGGGGGCCATCAGGGCTCGGAGACTCTGGCCATGGCGCAGACATCAGCAATGACTGCCCGGGCCTCCCAGGTTCTCCAGGGCCTCAGCCCCAGGGCCTGGGACCAAAGCCCCACCCTGCACTGACCACAGGTTACACTTGCCCTGAAACTGGGGTCAGCAGCAGAAACACGCCCCCCACGCTCCCAACCACAGGACGCGGCTCAAAGCACGACGAGGTGATTTCCAAAGTGCCATCTGCTCCTGGGAAGCTGTTCCCTGAGCTGGAAGCTCGTTCCTTTTCCACTGTGAGGAAACTGGGGGCCACATGGCGTTGCACGGAGCCCTCTGCAGGCTCAGTCACCCTCTCACCCTTGCTCAGCACGTCCACGGGGCATAATTAAGTCTGTAGTTTGTGGGATCTCTGTGCCAAACCTGCTCTTTTGCTTCCCAAGGCGAACCCGAGCATCTCGAACCTGGGCATCCAGGGAGCAGGATCGCACGGCCCGGATTCAGGGGCTGCCACCTGCGCCAGGCTGGGACCTGACACAGGGTGAGCAGGTAAGCCACTGAGCAGGACCATGAGGTGGCATGCTAAAGCTGGGCACAGCCACCAAGGGCGGGACACAGACCTGCAGGGCCTTCACGGGGCCAGGGCAGTGCCCAAGGGCCCGCCCAGCACGCGTCAAACGCAAACAGGTGCGCTATGCACAGTCAGTCACTGAATGCCGCCCCCACACCAGTGTTTTGGGGCAGGTGATATGACTGGGCCCCTGCTGCACACAGGAAGTGGTTCAGAGAATGTAAACAACTACCCCCCACCTCCCAGAAAGATGAGGCAGAGCCAGAATCTAAAGCGGCCCATCTGTAGCCAACACCATACTCATTCAAGAGACGCACACCCATTCCCACACCAGCTGCGCAGGAAGGAGAAAGAAGTCAGACTCGGACCCTAACCCCAGCCGCCCCAGGCTGGGAAATTCACCAGCACTGCGGACACAGCGGGGATCACAGCAGCATCAGAAAGACCCATGAGGCCATGGGTTTGCAGCGGGAATGCAGTCCCTCAGCAAGGAGCTTGAGTCGGGCTAAACCAGCAGAACAGGCGGTTTCCGAGTACCATGCTCGCCCAACAGGGAGCCGCTGCGGGGGCCTGGAGATCCCTGTGACAGTCAAGGCAGGACTGGAGCTGCAGGAGCGCAGGACCAGGCAGGAGACAGCGGCGGGGTTCCCCATCCCACACGGCTCGCACCCACAGGCTCAGCCCCGGGCAGGGCCGAATCGGCTGGGGACTCAGCTCTGAGTGAGATGAGCAGGGCCAGGCGACGGGATGGAGGGAGCCGTGACTGTGGGCCTGCAGCTGAGGAGGTCGCCAAGCTTCCTTCCGGTGGGCAGGGAGCAAAGGCTTTCATTGTCCACGAAACACAGGCGACTGCAGGGAGTCACAAGTGGGTGAGATCCAAAAACTGTGACAGGCTAGGAACCAAAACAGAAGACAAAACAGCGCACAGAGCAAGCACAGCACGGAACTAGCTTCCGAACACAAGGGAAGGCAGGCAGGGAGACCGTGGGCGCAGGGAACCAAGAGGGCACAGGAGAGCTGCTCCCAGTCTCCCTTGTCCACTGAGCAGCTGTGTGGCCCTGAGCAAGTTGCTTGGCCTCTCTGGGCCCAGTTTTCTCATGGATAACATAAATAGACTCAACTCCAGGACCAGAGACTGGACTCCCTCCAACCCAGACCTCTTCTGCAGCTAAATGAGGGAGGTGGGGCTCCAACATCACAGCCTGTAAATCCCACCTCCTGGAAAGAGGCTCGCTGCTGTTCTACGGGCAGCTCCTGGAGGAGGGAGGGAAGGTCCACCCCAGGCAGCCCTACGATTCCCCTGTTCTGTGCCACCCGGCTGACCAGGGGAAGAGGCCAGCCAGCAGCAGGCACAGGGGCACCGTGGAAACCCTTCTGGTGGGGCCCCAGTTCTCACAAAGCATTCCTGGCTCTGGAGGGACAAGAATGAACCGCCAAAATCAACAGGCATCGGGCAGCGTGCTGAAGAATCGGCAAGCCGGACTCCAGTCAGGGCTCCGAGCATGCTCCTCTGTGCAGCCTCTTCCTGGGGGAGACTTGCTGCCCCTCACTGGCCTGACTGCTCCCAGGTTAAATGAGGGAGGAAAAGCAGGATCCAGCATGGTGCCTGACACCTGGGGCCCCTGCGATGGTGGCAACTGTGACTCACTGACGGTGATGATAAACCTGAGACAGCTCTGGGCATTCCGCGCCCCTCACCCTCATGCTCTGCAGGTCACCCCACACAGGGCAGGGCCCGAGAAACGAACCAGTACCTCCCAGAGGACGGAAGGAAAGTCAGCACGGAAGCCTCGCCCAGGGATTATCCCAGAAAGAACGGAAGAGCAGCCTCCTCATGCCCCGCAGCTTCTCACCTGCACACTCAGAACAGGCTCTGGAAAGAGATGAGCTCTATGAGCCCCCGCACTGTTTACACACACCGGAAGAGAACAGACTGTTACTCAGAGCCGGAGCATCCCCACCCCTCTTATGGATGAGAAACTGAGGCAAAGACACCAGAAGGCTTTGCCAATGAAAGCTAGGGTCAGGGGAAGACCCAGAACTCAGGATCAGTAACACCTGGGCAGGACTCTGTCCACCGCACTCCAGCTGAAGTGAGCACCCAGCGGCAGGTGCAGGCTGAAGAGCTTGCCCAGGGCACTGCCCGCCAGCCGGGGCTCGAGGCAGACCAAGCAACCTCCCCAAGGCTTTCAGGTGAGGGAGACAAGTGAAGCCCCTTGGACCTCCCAAGGGCCTGCACCAGCATTTCTTCATGGTAATGCAAGGGGGTCAGTTCCAAAACCCAAAACACCGCTGATGCTTCATAGCTAGTCTCAAGCCGGATGACTTTCTGCAGGAGAATCCACGACAAGAGGGACCAGAAAGCTTTCTTTACAAGCTTGAGGCCTCTGTAGGCAGCCAAGGACGCCAGGTCCTGTATGTCTGAGCAGCATGTGCACAGGACATCTGACGGGCATTGGTGCCCAGCCATCCCACCCCGGCCTTCCATGGCTGCACTCACACCCCACTGCCCACCGTGCTGGCATCCAGCTCCTCCAGTGTGCGAGCCTATGCAGTCTTACCCACGCCAGGCCCTGCGCCACTGTCCTGGAGAATAAAATAAGACACAGCCCTCATCCCCCAGCAGCTGGCAGAAGGGCCAGTGTCAGCTTGGCAGGAGCCAGGGGAAAGGGGCTCACCAGGGTGGAGGTCAGAGGTGGTCCCCACATAACTGGCACCATCTGAGCTTCATCATGAAGGGCGAGTTAATCAGATGAAGACAGGAGGAATGGGTGATCTGGGGAAGAAGCCCCTGAGCAAAGTCCCAGAGATGGGAAGTGGCTGGGGTACACCGCAACCCCAGGCAGTCCAGCCAGGTGGATCACCATGGCGGCCAGGTACTTCCTGGCTGGGCCGGCACAGGCCCCCAGCTCTCTCTGTGGCTCCCGCTCCGGAGTCCTGGCTGCCGCTGACTCTGCCAACCCAGAGAGCCGCACACTCACCCAGCCAGGCCGCCCCTCCCCAGCTGCTCCCCTCTGCCCCATCTTCTGGTCATGACTCTCCTGCCAGGGACAGAGGACAGAGCCAGTCTGTGGCTCCAGCTGCCTGAGTTCCCTCCTCTCTAAGGTGGGCAGGTCACATCCTACCCATGTATCCTGGATGTGTATCCTCCAAGCTTCCTGCCCCCAGCCAGCCTCTCCATCCTCACAAAGCAGCCCCGGCACACCCAGAGCCCTCGGCCCTGTCTTCCTACTCTCCAGAGAGCCGGTGGCCAAGGGCACCCTCAGCAAAGCCTGCACTATGCCTGATCTTGGGCAGGTTTTTCAGACAAATCCACCTGCTGAGCCTATGAAGCCCTTGCAGAACCCCACCCCAACCAGGACTCAGGGAGCCTGGCCACTTGAGCGGTCACACAGAGCTCACATCCTGGGCTGCTGTGCTGTGATGCTCTGGCAAAAGCAGGGCCACCTCACAGCCTTCGGTGAGGCAAGAGCCACAGAGGGTGAGGCCAGAGACCCCACTCGGGGGCAGTGTGGCGGCCAGGCATAGGAGCGGCTCTGGGAGTATGTGGGGCTACATGGATCCATAAGCGTCTCCACAGACGCCCGGCCTTTTTTTTTTTTTTTTTTGAGACGGAGGTCGCTCTGTCGCCCAGGCTGGAGTGCAGCGGCCGGATCTCAGCTCACTGCAAGCTCTGCCTCCCGGGTTCACGCCATTCTCCTGCCTCAGCCTCCCGAGTAGCTGGGACTACAGGCGCCCGCCACCTCGCCCGGCTAGTTTTTTGTATTTTTTAGTAGAGACGGGGTTTCACCGTGTTAGCCAGGATGGTCTCGATCTCCTGACCTCGTGATCCGCCCGTCTCGGCCTCCCAAAGTGCTGGGATTACAGGCTTGAGCCACCGCGCCCGGCCCGCCCGGCCTTTTTAAGTCATTTACAGCTTACACTTGGCTGATGCCCAAAAATGACTATAAACAATTAGTGCGTGCAATCAGACCAAGAAAACAAATCCAAAACCATTAAGAGAGAAACAAAACATCAAAATTTGATCAAAAATTGTGTAATTGTGCACCGTTTACTATAAACAAATTTGAATTGGAACCTCTGAGAAACTAAGGAACATTCACAGAGGCGACTGTCATCTACACAAGACTACAAAGGCTTTATCACCCTGACAAGCAGCAGCCCCCACTCCGGGGCACAGGCCGGCTCGCATGGCAGAGCCTCTGCCCAGGGCCAGGCAGGCTAGGGCCCGTGAGGAAGGGACGTGATGAAGATGAGCCTCTTCCTTCCAGCAGGAAAGAGAAAGCGCAGATGCCCCTGAACATCAAATAAGGCTAAGGTGTCCCATGCCTTCAGAGAGAGTCAAACGATATACTGCCAAGAGGTGGGGGCGGGAGGAGTGTCAGAGAAGAAAAAAACACAGTAGTTTGGAGAATTGAAGACTTGCAAGAACACAGGGACACCGGACATAAACCTGGGCAGAAAGCTGTTTGGCAAGCTAGCTGCACTGCCCTGCAACTGAATCAACGGTATCATACTTACCTGGCCGGGGAGATACCAGCACAGTGAATAAACAGGTATGTGCTTTCTAGAGTGATGACAGCAGGGTGTCATCTCCCAACACACCTATTCTGGTACCATTATTAGCAGCCACTGTTGACCAAGCACCTGCCATGTGCCAGGCCGCGAGCTGTCTCATTTCATCTGTTATCTAAGCAGCACACCTGTGCTATCCCCAGGCCAGAACTGAGCAGGGCAGCAGCGGCCAGCCTCTGGGAGACTAGTCCCACCAGCAGAGGATGGCTTAATCAGGGCTGCTTAGCAGTCATCACCCTAATAAATAAAACAAATGGCTTTAATTTAAAACATATTAACTTAACAGGGGACTTTCTGCCAGCTGATGAAGCCTGGCTCCACTGCTCAGAACAGGCAAGTAGTTAGAGTTGCCTCTTGGGGTCAGAGCCCTGAAGTCAAGGTCCCTGCGGCCTGCGGATAAGGCGTGGGACATGATGTTGCCCTGGTCATCCTGACTTGTCCTCCACAACTCACAGGACGGTGTGAGCGGCCCCAGGGCGAAACACAAGAGCCCTGGACAGGAAGGGTGTGAGGAAGGGCAGCAGGGAGGCCTTCGGGCCCTGCCAGGCGGCCCTTCCAGCAGGCAGGCAGTGGGGCTCCTCCTCCCAGGGAGAGGCCAGCCCTCATCTCATCGGGAGGACAGTCGAGTGGGATAGGCCTGTAAGGTGGCATCCGAGTCCCTCCCTCGATTAAGGACGCCGGGCTCCAGGCCAGTGCCAGGGACAGACCCAGCACCAGGGCGCCCCCCGGAGTCGGCCTCTGGCAGCCTCGGGTCTTTGCCAAACTCGCCACCGGCGCCAGGATACCGAGGGGCCGCCCCCAGCACGCAGCTCCCGCAGACCCGTTTCCCACACCGGGTGTGCCGGGGACCAGGCGGACGGGAAGGGATGTGGCTGGGCCCCGGGGAGGACCAGGCAGGTGCGAGGGGCCTGCCCGTGCATCGTCCCTGCGACCGGGCGGCGGATCGGATCGCCAGTCCCAGCGGCTCGGCCCCGCCTTGTCCAAAGGCCTCATCAAAGCCGGTTTACCAGCAGCCCAGGAAGGAAATGACCGCCCGCCACAGCCCTGCCGACTGCCTTTCATTTCAGGGCTTTCGAAACAACAAGGGAGGGCGGGGCTCGAGGAGGGAAAAAATACAGCCCGCGGGAGCCTCGGGCTTCGGGCCGCAGCCGCGCGCACCTCGCAGACCGGGGGTCGGACGCACAGACGCGATACAGCGGCGCCCCCAGGCGGCCGCGCGGGGCACTGCACTCGACACGTGCGTCGGCCCCGGCCGGGGAGAGACCGCGCGGCGGAGGAGGGGCCAGTTCCGCCCCACGCCGGACGCCCGCGGCCCCTCGGGTCTGCAGGCCTGGGGGACTCGTGCTGACCGCAGCCGCGGAGGGCCTCCAGCGCACATCGCGGAGCACAGGACAAAACCTGTGCCTGCACCGCAGCCCCCATCCAGCTCCCGCAACACTGGCCCCGCTGGGCAGCCTCGGGCACAGGGCAGCTGGAAAGCCAGCCCCGGACACTGAGCGGATTCTGCCTCCTGGAGGCCGGACTGCATCCTCCCCTCCCGAGCGAGACAGAGCCAGGGGGAGACAGGGAGGCGAAGCCCCCTGGGATAGGTGAAGACGACAGGCCCTCCCACCTCCACTGTGGGTATTAGGGTGGGCTGCCTCTCAACCCACCCTTCCGAAAAAGACCGACCTGCTGCTAACACCTCCGTCGAACAGCAGAGGAGGCCTGGGCTGTTTCTAAAGGCAGCTCGGTGTGGCACTAGTCACTGCCCCTTTCTGGCGCAGGGTATCAGCTGGGGGAGGGGCACTGAGCCCAGAGCTGCCTTCCTGTTCCGATGTTCGGTGAACCTGCAATGCTCCCTGAAGCAGAGAGGGAAGTTGCACTCCCAGCAAGCGCAGTTTTGGTTCAGATTGAATGGATTTATCTGGGGTGTCATCAGCAGGCGGATGACAGATGGTGAGGTGGGTTACAGCCCAGCCCTCATCCCCACAACCACAGCCCCTTGGCACAGCAGCTAGCGTGGTCCTGAAGTGCCTCCTGCTGCTCTGGGAGCTCCGTAAGCCACCTGCTCTCAGCCTCAGGGATTTCCCCAACCTCAGCCATGCTCAAGTGAGGCGTCTGCACTTGTATACATTCTAAAGGCCTGAACAGGCCGGGCGCGGTGGCTTATGCCTGTAATCCCAGCATTTTGGGAGGCCAAGGCAGGCGGATCACTTGAGGTCAAGGGTTCGAGCCCAGCCTGGCCAACATGGTGAAACCCTGTCTCTACTAAAAATACAAGAATTAAGCCGGGCATGGTGGCGCACAGCTGTGTAATCCCAGCTACTCGGGAGACTGAGGCAGGAGAATCACTTGAACCCTGGACATGGAGGTTGCAGTGAGCTAAGATCACACCACTGCACTCCAGCCTGGGGGAAAGAGCAAGATTCCATCTCAAAAAGAAAAGAAAAAGAAAATTAAAGAAAAGAGGGGAGGGGAGGGGAGGAGAGTAAATGTGGTACTATGACAGAGCAAGACTCCATCACTAAATAAATAAAGTACTGAACAAATGTTGCTACTATTATTCTCCCAATCAAGACTTCATACTAGTAAACGTCCCCTTGCTGATTTTAGGCGCATCAGGGTACACGTCAGAAATTTCCAAACCACGTTCTCAGAATATGCACGTTTCTAGCCATGTTGTAACACCTCACAGGGTAAGGAGGGGAAAGTCAAGGTAACTGGGTTTTTTTGTTTTTTTGTTTTTTAATAAAATGCATTTTGGTAAATATATTTTAAAAATACCAAATACATGTATGTAGTTGTCCTTAGCAACATGTAATCATCTCATCATTTGTCATTAGGGAAATGCAGACCAAAACTAAAATGAGATACCACTTCACACCCACTAGAATAGCCGTAATTGAAAAGATGGATGATTCCAAGTGCTGGTGAGGATGTGGAGAAACCAGAACCCCCATACACTGCTGGTGGGAATATAAAATGGTATAGTGACTGAGTTTGGCAGTTCCTCAAAAGGTTAAACAGAGTTAACCATTCCACTCCTAGGTTATACCCCGGTGATGTGAAAACATATGTCCACACAAAAACTTTTTTTTTTTTTTTTTGACACAGAGTCTCACTCTGTCGCCCAGGCTGGAGCGCAGTGGCGTGATCTCGGCTCACTGCAAGCTCCACCTCCCGGGTTCACGCCATTCTCCTGCCTCAGCCTCCCAAGTAGCTGGGACTACAGGCGCCACCACCTCGCCCGGCTAGTTTTTTGTACTTTTAGTAGAGACGGGGTTTCACGGTGTTAGCCAGGGTGGTCTCAGTCTCCTGACCTCGTGATCCGCCTGCCTCCGCCTCCCAAAGTGCTGGGATTACAGGCATCGGTCACCACGCCCGGCCAACAAAAGCTTCTAAGTAAATGTTCACAGCAGCATTATTCATAACAGCCTCAAAGTGGCAAGAACCCAAATGTTCATCAACTGATGAATGGATGATGTGGCATAATTTATCCATACGATGGAATAGTATCCAACCATAAAAAAGGTGAAGTATTAATGCAATGCTACAACGTGAACCCTAAAAACACTAGGCTAAGTAAAAGAAGCCGGACACAAATGACCACATATTAATGAGTCCATTTGTAGTAAATATTCAGAATAGACACATTTATAGAGACAGCAAGCTGATTTGTAGTCTCTAAGGACGGGGGAGACAGGAGGATGGAGAGTGACGCTAATGGATACAGGGTTTGTGAGGTGACAGGTGTTCTAGAATCAGTGGTCATAGTTGTACAACCTTGGGAATATACTAAAAACCACTGGATTGTATATGTTAAATGAGTGAGCTTTATGATACATGAATTACATTTCAATCTTTATTGCAAAAAAAGGTAATTATGTATCTTTTTAAAATATGGCCTATAGGAACAAGGAACAGTCAGGAAGTCATGAGGAATGACTGATGCCCAAAGCTGGAACAGTTAATCCGTGCACTGAGGCCCCAGCAGATTTTATAAATCCCCATCTATCAGTATATTTCATCTATATCATCACCCCAAGGCTTTGCCTTATAATTTCAACACATACTTGTGGGCTTCTCCAGAGTTTATTGTATTTGATACAATACTATACAAAGTTATTCCCCATAGATCCATGATTATAAAGTTTTCCAGAAGAAACATACATTGGTACACAAACTACTATAGTTGTTTTCATGAGTATATTACAATTTAAAAGAAAGCCACTGTTAAATGCCTTTGATAAAATATGCACTGTTCTCTAAACACTGCCATATAAAATGTCAGCCTATCTTTTCAAAGCGCCTCTCCCTTCAGGACATGTACCTTTGATCACCTCTTTTCCAGACCATCATAACTTATTCAAAAGTTTCATTCAGGTGCAAGGTGCCTGCTGCTGTGACAAGCTGGAAAATCCACTGCATTTCCAGGGTCACCTGTTTGTCATTAGCTTCATCAATGAGACAGCCAGCATCAAGGTCAAGGTCTTCACATCCAGGCTTCTCTCAAGCCCCACCTAGGAGCTAAGGTATTCAACTTTTCCAAGTCACTCACAGGTTTGCTCTTGAACTCAAAGAAACTCTGAGAATCCCCTACTGCACTTTAACATTTGTCCGGTCATTCCCAGTCCTTGGCATGTGTTCCTCCTGGAACCCAACAGTCACCTGTAAGTGGCTGCTGAGGTTTAAAGGGTGTCCCCCGAATTCACGTATTGGAAATGTGATCCCCGGTGATGCTGCTGGGAGGTGAGGCTTTCATGAGCTGATGAAGTCATTAAGAGGGATTCACGCCAGTCTCCCAGGCCTGGGTTACTTCTCTTGGGAGGGAGGGAGTTCTCACTCACTCTCGGCACTGGATGAGTTACCAAGAGTAGCTGTTATAAAGCCAGGTGCCCCTCATGCTGTGCCCCTTCCACATGCCTCTGCTTCCCTCCCCAGAAGCTGCCACCGTGCTCTGGGACTTCCCAGTCTCCAAAACCTCAAGTTAAATAAATATCTTTCTTTTCTGAATTACCCAGGCTCAGGTATTTTTATGGTGACAGAAAACAGACGAGGATTGTGGGGGATGTGCAGTTTCCTTCTTCCTCCTAATTTGTCATCAGGAAATGGAGCAACCCAGTCTCAGGCTCTGAAAGAGGCTGAGGTTTGAGGGAAAAGGGACAGATCACTGACAACTCTTCTAAGATATCCTGGGTTTCATCACTATAGTTATTAGTCAGTCAACTATACATATTTGTTGAGAACACAGATTGTGCCAGAAACAGTGCTGAGACTACAGTGTCCACGGGAGAAAGAGGAAGCACCCCGTCCACTGTCCTGTGCTTCTGTATGGAGGATGCTCCCCCGTCCACTGTCCTGTGCTTCTGTATGGAGGATGCTCCCCCCGTCCACTGTCCTGTGCTTCTGTATGGAGGATGCTCTCCTGGACAAACACCCTGGCCTCTTGCTCCCCGCCCCATCCTCCTCCCCTCCTCACACACTAACTCCTCCCTAAGGCAGGAGGAGAGACGGACTGAGGACCTGACCGGTGAGTTTGGGAAGCAAGTCAGCCTCGGCCCCCACCTCTCTTTCTCTTCTCCGGAATCTACCTGTGCAGAACCTGCCCCTCCTGCAGGGAGGCGTCCCTCCAGTTCTTGTGTCCCAGGTTAAGAGGCTGCTTGCCCGCTCTATCACTTCCAACTCAGGCCAGAAATAAGGATGGCATCTATGGGGTTCCCGTAAACCTCAATAGATGAAGGGAGGTAAGGTCTCTGCTTTCTGGAGATTACCTTCCAGGAGGGGGTACAGAGAGACTACAAACAAGTTAACAGGACAGTTACTTGCTCAAACATGCAGAGCACACTCCAACCTGAGACCCGCACACTTGCAGTGGCCTCAGACGGAGTCTTGCCCAGATGGCTGTGGCTCCCTCAGGTCCTTCAGGCTCTGCGCGAATGGCACCTTATCCATGGAGCCTTCCCTGACCACCTACGCACCACGGCTAACAACTCCCCACACTGACAACCACACACTTCCTATCTCCTCAGCCTGCTTTACTTCTCTCTGTAGAACTGATCACAATCTCACTCGCTCTATATTTATTTATTTGTTAAAAAGATATCTCCCATACCTTCCCCGCAACCCCAGAACTTCAGCTCCACGAAGGCAGAAACTTGTTCCGTTCCCTGCTGTTCACAAGTACCTAGAACAGTGCCTGGAACGGGACACGCAACCAACAACCCCCGATGAATGAATACATGAAAAAATGAATACATGCTATAAAGGAAACGCACAGCTGGGCGTGTTGGCTCACAACTGCGATGCAACATTTTGGGACGCTAGGGCAGGAGGATCACCGGTTTGAGACCATCCTGGGCAAGAAGGTGAGATCCCAGCTCTACAAAACAATAAAAAAAAAAAAAATTGGCCGGGCGCGGTGGCTGATGCCTGTAATCCCAGCACTTCAGGAAGCCAAGGCGGGTGGATCACAAGGTCAGGAGTTTGAAACCAGCCTGGCGAAGATGGTGAAACCCCGTCTCTACTAAAAATAAAAAAAAATTAGCCAGGCGTGGTGGTGGGCATCTGTAATCCCAGCTACTTGGGAGGCTGAGGTAGGAGTATGGCTTGAACCCGGGAGGCAGAGGTTGCAGTGAGCTGAGATTGCGCCACTGCACTCCAGCCTGGGCAACAAAGTGAGACTCTGTCTCAAAAAAAAAAAAAAAAAAAATTAGCTGTGCATGGTGGCACATGCCTGTAGTCCTAGCTACTCAGGAGGCTGAGGCAGGAGGATCCCCTGAGCCCAGGAGTTTGAGGCTACAGTGAGCTGTGATCATACCATTGTGCTCTACTCTAGCCTGTGCGGCAGACAGAAAGAAACCCTGTCTCAAAAAAACAAAAAGGCCAAGCGCGGTGGCTCACACTTGTAATCCCAGCACTTTGAGAGGCCAAGGCAGGTGGATCACCTGAGGTTAGGAGTTCATGACCAGCCTGGCCAACAGAGTGAAACACCATCTCTACCAAAAATACAAAAATTAGCTGGGCGTAGTGGGAGGCACCTGTAATCCCAGCTACTCGGGGGACTGAGGCAGGAGAATCGCTTTAACCCAGGAGGCGGAGGTTGCAGTGAGCCAAGATCGAACCCTTGCACTTCAGCCTGAGTGACAGAACAAGACTCCTTCTCAAAAAAAGAAAAAAAAAATGCACAAGGTGATGGGAAAGATGAAGGCTGGCATGAGGGTTGCATTAGAAAAGAGATTCAGGGAAGGTCTTTCTGAACTGTTAACATTGGAGCTGACAGCACAAGGGAAATACTACAAAGAAGTAATATTGCTGTGCTCCGTGGAGGCCACACAAACAGTGGCTGGTGGGCCCCACCGCCGCTGCAGAGAGCTGGCCAGCATGGGCAAGGAGAGGAGACGTGAGAGGCGCCTTTAGGCCTGTTCACTGTGATCACTTTCCCAGAAGTCAGTAGAGTAGAACCGTGTTATGAGACTGGACCTGAAACAATACACACAGCAGCACTGGGCTAAACTGGACTAAATGCAACACAGCAACACCGATGTGATGGCCCCAGCTCCAGCAGCCATCCGGGACCACGAAGACAGCGCCACTCTCAGGGATGACGAAACAGAGAGCTGGAAGGAGCCAAGGACCCTGGTGACTTCACAAACCCCCCATGCCAGTCCAGGAATGCCTACCTCTGGACTGCATTGAAATGAGACATAAATTCAACCTTGTTTAAGCCACCATTATTTGGGGGTTTCATGGTATGTTCTGTCAAACCTGATCCAGCAGGAAAGGCCCATGGAATGGATAAGTCTTGATCTAAGTTTTACAAGTGTCAGACTGCACTTGACAGAATGAGACAACAGATGCTCAGAAGCCGAGCAGGCAAAGCGCCATGAGAAGGAACAGCTTGTCCTAGAACTCAGGAAGCTCAGCCGCTGCTTTGGGTCTAGGACGTTGACAGGACCTGGGAGGACAGGTAGCCAGAAACCACTGGAGGTTCTGAATGGAACTGATACATTGAGGCAGCATTTTGGCCGGGCACGGTGGCTCGTGCCTGTAATCCCAGCACTTTGGGAGGCTGAGGCGGGCGGATCACGAGGTCAAGAGATTGAGACCATCCTGGCCAACACGGTGAAACCCGGTCACTACTAAAAAAATACAAAAATTAGCTGGGTGTGGTGGCAGGTGCCTGTAGTCTAGCCACTCAGGAAACTGAGACAGGAGAATTGCTCGAACCTGGGAGGCAGAGGTTGCAGTGGGCCGAGATCATACCACTGCACTCCAGTCTGGCGATAGAGCAAGACTCCGTCTCAAAAAATAAATAAATAAATAAATAAATAAATAAATAAATAAATAAATAAAAATTAAAAAGGCAGCATTTTAGCAAGGTGAACGTGGCAGCCTTTCCCAGGTCAGCACAGCCAGAATAGCCAGGATGGAAAAGTCATAGTCAAAGAGTTCCTGAATGCCCACTACGAGCCAGGCATCGTGCTCCCCAGGGAAGGCTACCCAGAGGACAGGATGCCTGAACTGGGTCTGAGAGATCAGCCGGAGGGCAGCAGGCACTCCTGGATTTCTTACAGCAGTGACTCCCAAGCCCGCCTATGTAGCTCCATCCAAATACAGATCTCCAGGCCCCACCCAGGAGATTCTGAGCCCAAAGGCTGGGGTGGGGCCCAGGATTCTGTATTTTTAAAAGTGTCCCCAGGTGATTCTGATGCATTTAGAAAACAGACTTACTGTATAGGCTAGAAGCAGCTCCTATACTGGTACCTGGAGCATAGCAAGTTCCGAAGTTTACTAATTAACAAATAACATGCTTCCCTGTTCACAGGTAACAAACTAACAGATTAATTAAAACTTTCAAACATATTTAAAACAAGATACAACCCTACATGAATCCTTTTTAGCTAATATCCAATTAGCCAAAATAAAATCTAAGGTCACTAATAATGTTCTATGATCTATTTCTGCAACCACTTCAGCTAAAAGGTGTTTCTATGCCACCTGAAAACGGCCTGAGACCTCGGTGTGTGAGCACCAGCCCCGTGCCCGTTCACTGTGGCCCTGTTCTACATCTTGCAGCCATGCTGAGGTCCCAGAGCCATCCGAAGGGAAGAAGAGCCCCCAGGCTATCTTCAGACAGTTCTAACACAACTCAAATCTATTCTCCCCTGGGAATGAAAATGAACTGCCCCCGGACTTCATCTTACAAGACTGAGGTGCTCCTTAAAGGGGAAATATGGCACAAAGGGAACAGCACTGACCTAGGATGAAGGTCCAGCCGCAACTAACTCTCCAGAAAGTCTTAGGCAAGGGTCCTCACCTGTCATGCTATATACTCCAAACCCCTTCCAGCTCTGACACAACCAGTGAGAAATTCTAGTTTCCTTCTTCCGAGTCAATACTGAAAAAACAATTCCGGTATAAAATCCCCTCATAGGTCAGGTGCTAGGGATGCAGCATTTAAGGTCAGTGTCAATGCCCTTAAGGAGTTTAGAGTCTAGCAAGGAAGACAAATAATTAATCCAACGATTATATAAATACAGCTGTGATAAATGTTACTAAGGAAAAGTGCTTGGAGTTTGAAAGTGTGTCATGGGAGCTCAGGAAGGTTTACCGAGGAAATACACCAAAGCCGAGACCTGAAAGCTGAGTACTAAGGATGGGGGCAGGGAGTACTCCAGACAGAGGAAAGGCGTGTGTGAATGTTCTTTTCAGAAATATCCCGAACCTGAGGAAGAATTAAATCACAAGTAAAATGAAGCAAACCTTTTAGAATCACACATTTTAAAAAAAAATCACACATTTTTTTTTTTTTTTTTTTTTTTTTTTTTTT